>NC_053024.1:595515164-595534072 GCF_003073215.2 Triticum urartu | reverse complement strand
TCACCGGGCTGTACGTGTGTTGAACGCGGAGGTGCCGTCCGTTCGGCACTAGGATCATCGGTGATTTGGATCACGACGAGTACGACTCCATCAACCCCGTTCTCTTGAACGCTTCCGCTTAGCGATCTACAAGGGTATGTAGATGCACTCTCCTTCCCTCGTTGCTAGATTACTCCATAGATTGATCTTGGTGTTGCGTAGAAAATTTTGAATTTCTGCTACGTTCCCCAACAGGATTTTGATCCTATTGAAGCGGCTCAGGGCTATCCCAGCTTGAAGGAAGACGGGTCAGAATTTGGTGAAGCGGATCTGCGAGCAATAAACCGGGAGGTATGTCCGCTAGCTTGTCAATTGGCTGAAGAAGCAGACTTGTCTCATTATCAAGCCCAATATGACAATCAGAACAAGTGAATAGCTGCACCAATCCATGAATCGGAAAATCTGATCCCTCCAATCCGTAAGCATACTTACGCTCCCGATATTGAGCCGTCATTGCTGATCCATGATGAAGCTGTTTTTCAAGCATTAATGGGAATCGACTGGACAACTGTTGATTTCCAGCCACTGGGTAGAGAAACGGAGGCTGAAGCGGCGCAGGATGACCCACAACCATCAGGCCAGGCTGGTGACCAAGCTTAAACCGGAAGCCGGTTTAAAAATGCCTCTCCTTTTCAAAAAACAATGATATTATTATGGGCACCGTGTTGCCTTGTAATAAGCTAGCTGATACTTTTGATGTTGATATGCCTTCGTGCATAATTTGTTCTTCCTGTGGTGATGAATTTTCCAAAGCACTTTCTGCAATAAGAAACTCTTCAAGTGCCACCGCGGTTGTACCGTCAGGCGGAATATGATGTCTGCCTATATGAAGTCAAAACATCCAAAAAAAATTAAGTATATAACCAAATTTTTGAGATACATAATACCTGCCGTCGTTGAGCGTGAAGTTGGCTTGGCCAATCTTGAAGCGGAGTTTTGCAAACCCACATTTGTTGGAGGAGATAACAGCTCATGTATATATATGACGCTGCTTACCATGTAAACCGGACGGGTTGTGATAAACACCGTGTTACTCCATAAGAGGATGTTAACAACAAGGATCAAACCGGGCAAATAGTCTCCGGATTGATGTGAACTGTGTTCCGTCAATGGATTGGTTGAAAACTTTGTCGGTTTAAAAGAACGCAATAAAAAAGAAAAAAGGATCTTGCAAAGAAAAGTGTGAAGCAAAAGCAATGAGAAAACCGTTTGCAAAAAAGGTTTATTTGAGCTGATCAAATGGTGTTACCATGGCCAAACACGACCAAGCTCCCGTTAGGTGTAACTATGGTTCTAGTCAGCCAGGTTCCCAAATGAAACCGTGGCATTTATGCCGACCAAGTGGCATGGCGATGGTTCGGGTTCGACCAAGCCCCCAAGTGATTCTGTGGCCGTAGGCCGATCAAGAGGCATGAGTGGTTCAGACGTGACCAAGTCCCCAAGTGATCTGGTGGCTCTCGCCTATCAAGAGGTATGGTATTGGTTCGGACACGACCAAACCTCCAAGTGATATAACACGATGCTTTTAGAAAAGCGAACTCAAGGGGTAAACCGGAGGCCGCTTTAGAACAACTCCGTGTAACCACACATGATGTAAAAGAACAGATACCCCGCTTTAGCTGAGGTTCCGGTTTATTATAGTTAATCATAATATATACATCGTTGTAATATGTACATAAGTAGAACCAATGGCTCAGGTATAATAAGGCCGAAGATGAGCTATGTTCCACGGCCTGTTGGTTTCCTCCTCTGATGTACGGGAGTCCTTATGCTCTCGAATATCGATCAGATAGTATGACCCGTAGTGCAGATTCTTGCTGACCACGAAAGGGCCCTCCCAAGGTGGGGATAACTTATGCATATCAGTCTGATCTTGGATGAGCCGAAGCACCAAATCTCCTTCCTGGAAGGTTCTGGTTCTGACTCAGCGACTATGATAACGACGAAGATCCTGTTGGCATCCCCAAGCTTTGGCTTTTAGGTGTCCTTAGATTATCTTGGGGGTGCCATGGGCATCCCCAAGCTTAGACTCTCACCACTCCTTGTTCCATAATCCATCAAATCTTTACCCAAAACTTGAGAACTTCACAACACAAAACTTAAAGTAGAAAATCTCGTGAGCTCCGTTAGCGAAAGAAAACAAAAGACCACTTCAAGGTACTGTAATAAACTCATTCTTTATTTATATGGGTGTTATACCTACTTTATTCCAACTTCTCTATGGATTATAAACTATTTTACTAGCCATAGATTTATCAAAATAAGCAAACAACACACGAAAAACAGAATCTGTCAAAAACAGAACAGTCTATAGTAATCTGTAGATAGTGCAAGATCTGGAACCCCAAAAATTCTAAAATAAATTTCTGGGCGTGAGGAATTTATCTATTAATCATCTACAATAAGAATTAACTAAATATCACTCTCCAAATAAAAATTACAGCAGTTCTCATGAGCGCTAAAGTTTCTGTTTTTTACAGCAAGTTCAACAAGACTTTCCCCAAGTCTTCCCAACGGTTCTACTTGGCACAAACACTAATTAAACACAAAAAACACAACCAAAACAGAGGCTGAATAATTTATTAATTACTAAACAGGAGCAAAAAGCAAGGAATAAAAATAAAATTGGGTTGCCTCCCAACAAGCGCTATCATTTAACACCCCTAGCTAGGCATAACAAGCAAGAATAGATCTAGGTATTGCCATCTTTGGTAGGCAATCCATAAGTGGCTCTCATGATAGATTAATATGGTAATTTTATTTTCTTTCTAGGTAAGTGTTCCATGCCCCTTTTTAATGGAAATTGAAATCTAATATTCCCTTCCTTCATATCAATAATTGCACCAACCGTTCTAAGGAAAGGTTTACCGAGAATAATAGGGCAAGAAGGATTGCAATCTATATCAACAACGATAAAATCTATGGGCACATAATTCCTATTTGCAACAATAAGAACATCATTAATTCTTCCCATAGGTTTCTTAATAGTGGAATCCGCAAGATGCAAGTTTAGAGAGCAATCATCAAAATTATGGAAATCTAGCAAATCACACAAAGTTTTGGGAATAGTAGAGACACTAGCACCCAAATCACACAAAGCATAAAACTCATGATCTTTAATTTTAATTTTAATAGTTGGTTCCCACTCATCATAAAGTTTTCTAGGGATAGAAACTTCCAATTCAAGCTTTTCTTCATAAGATTGCATCAAGGCATCAACGATATGTTTAGTAAACGCTTTATTTTGACTATAAGTGTGAGGAGAATTTAGCACGGATTGCAACAAGGAAATACAATCAATCAAAGAGCAATTTTCATAGTTAAATTCCTTGAAATCCATAATAGTGGGTTTAGCAACATCTAGGGTTTTAATTTCTTCAATCCCACTTTTATCAAATTTAGCATCAAGATCAAAAGATTCAGAATTATTGGAACACCTTCTAGGTAGAGGTGGATCATATTTAGTCCCATCATTATCAATATTCATATTGCAAAACAAAGATTTAATAGGGGACACATCAATAACTTTTAGATCTTCATCATTATTTTCATAGCAACTAGAAGAACACGCTTTTATAAAGGCATCTTTCTTAGCACGCATCCTAGCGGTTCTTTCTTTGCACTCATCAATGGAAATTCTCATGGCTTTGAGAGACTCATTGATATCATGCTTAGGTGGAATAGATCTAAGTTTCAAAGAATCAACATCAAGAGCAATTCTATCAATGTTCCTAGCCAAATCATCAATCTTAAGCAATTTTTCTTCAATCATAGCATTAAAATTCTTTAATATTAGATTCAAAATCAGAGGGAATCTTATTATAATTTCCATAAGAATTGTTGTAGGAATTACCATAATTATTAGAGGGGTTACTAGGATAAGGCCTAGGATTAAAATTTCCTCTATATGCATTGTTACCAAAATTGTTCCTACCAACAAAATTCACATCCATAGATTCATTATTATTCTCAATCAAAGTAGACAAAGGCATATCATTAGGATCATATGAAACACTCTTAGTAGCAAATAATTTCATAAGTTCATCCATCTTTCCACTCAAAACATTAATTTCTTCTATCGCATGCACTTTTTTATTAGTGGATCTTTCAGTGTGCCATTAAGAATAATTAACCATAATATTATCTAGGAGTTTAGTAGCATCTCCTAAAGTGATTTCCATAAAAGTGCCTCCCGCGGCCGAATCGAAAAGATTTCTAGAAGCAAAATTTAATCCGGCATAAATTTTTTGTATAATCATCCACAAATTTAAACCATGAGTAGGGCAATTACGTATCATTAATTTCATTCTCTCCCAATCTTGTGCAACATGTTCATGATCAAGTTTCTTAAAATTCATAATATCATTTCTAAGAGAGATGATCTTAGCGAGAGGAAAATACTTAGAGATAAAAGCATCTTTGCACTTGTTCCATGAATCAATACTATTTTTAGGCAAAGACGAAAACCAAGCTTTAGCACGATCTCTAAGCGAAAAAGGAAATAGCTTCAATTTAACAATATCATTATCCACATCTTTCTTCTTTTGCATGTCACACAAATCAATGAAGTTATTAAGATGGGTAGCGGCATCTTCACTAGGAAGGCCGGAGAACGGATCTTTCATGACAAGATTCAGCAAAGCAGTATTAATTTCACAAGATTCAGCATCGTTAAGAGGAGCAATCAGAGTGCTAAGGAAATCATTGTTGTTGGTATTGGTGAAGTCACACAATTTACTATTATCTTGAGCCATCGCGACAAACAAGCAAACTAACACACAAGCAAACAAAAGGCAAATGGGCAAAAAGAGGCAAATAGAGAGGGAGAGAGAGGATAGAGAGAGAGGGCGAATAATACGACAAGGGTGAAGTGGGGGAGAGGAAAACGAGAGGCAAATGGCAAATAATGTAATGCATGAGATAGGGATTGTGATGGGTACTTGGTATGTTGACTTTTGCGTAGACTCCCTGGCAACGGCGCCAGAAATTCTTCTTGCTACCTCTTGAGCACTTCGTTGGATTTCCCCGAAGAGGAAAGGATGATGCAACAAAGTAGCGTAAGTATTTCCCTCAGTTTTTGAGAACCATGGTATCAATCCAGTAGGAGGCTACGCGTGAGTCCCTCGTACCTACACAAAAACAATAGCTCAACGCAACCACCGCGCTTAGGGGTTGTCAATCCCTTCACGGTCACTTACGAAAGTGAGATCTGATAGAGATGATAAATAATATTTTTGGTATTTTTGGTATTTTTGGTATAGAGATGCAAAGTAAAAAGTAAAAACAAAGTAAAAGCAAAGAAATAATAAAGTGATGGAGATTGATATGATGAGAAAGAGACCCGGGGGCCATAGGTTTCACTAGTCGCTTCTCTCAAGAGCATAAGTATTCTACGGTGGGTGAACAAATTACTGTTGAGCAATTGACAGAATTGAGCATAGCTATGAAAATATCTAGGTATGATCATGTATATAGGCATCACGTCCGAGACAAGTAGACCGACTCCTGCCTGCATCTACTACTATTACTCCACTCATCGACCGCTATCCAGCATGCATCTAGAGTATTAAGTTAAAAACAGAGTAACGCCTTAAGCAAGATGACATGATGTAGAGGGATAGTTTCATGCAATATGATAAAAAACCCATCTTGTTATCCTCGATGGCAACGATACAATACGTGCCTTGTTGCCCCTTCTGTCACTAGGAAAGGACACCGCAAGATCGAACCCAAAGCTAAGCACTTCTCCCATGGCAAGAACAACCAATCTAGTAGGCCAAACCAAACTGATAATTCGAAGAGACTTGTAAAGATAACCAATCATACATAAAAGAATTTAGAGAAGATTCAAATATTATTCATAGATAGACTGGATCATAAACCCACAATTCATCGGTCTCAACAAACACACCGCAAAAAGAAGATTACATAGAATAGATCTCCACGAGAGAGGGGGAGAACATTGTATTGAGATCCAAAAAGAGAGAAGAAGCCATCTAGCTACTAACTATGGACCCGTAGGTCTGAATTAAACTACTCACACTTCATCGGAGGGGCTTGGATGATGATGTAGAAGCCCTCCGTGATCGATGCCCCCTCCGGCGGAGCTCCAGAACAGGCCCCAAGATGGAATCTCGTGGATACAAAAAGTTGCGGCGGTGGAATTAGGTTTTTGGCTCCGTATCTGATCGTTTGGGGGTACGTGGATATATATAGGAGGAAGAAGTACGTCGGTGGAGCAACAGGGGGCCCACGAGGGTGGAGGGCGCGCCTGGGGGGGGGAGGCGCGCCCCCCTACCTCGTGGCCTCTTGTTAATTGACTTGACGTAGGGTCCAAGTCTCCTGAGTTGTATTCGGTGAGAAAATCACGTTCCCGAAGGTTTCATTCCGTTTGGACTCTGTTTGATATTCCTTTTCTTCGAAACCCTAAAACATGAAAAAAAAACTGCAATTCTGGGTTGGGCCTCCGGTTAATAGGTTAGTCCCAAAAATAATATAAAAGTGGATAATAAAGCCCAATATAGTCCAAAACAATAGATAATATAATATGGAGCAATCAACAATTATAGATACGTTGGAGACGTATCAACAACATACATGCTTAGATGTTGCAGCACACCTAGTGGATGAACATGTTTTCGACTCCTCCACCTGGCCCCACACAGGATACACAGTATGACCAGGGTGAGTCTGAGATTCCTCCTCGTAACATTAGGGCACCCCACGGGTTGGGATGGACGACGCCTCCAGATCCGCATGCGCGCCAGGGCAGACGTCGTCAGTGACGCTGCTATCTATCAGTAGAGACATGACCATCTACTTCTGTATGAGACTTATGTCTATTCTATGTATGAGACAAATGACTATGTACTTATGTATGAGACATATGCCTACTCTATTTTAGTATTCTGTTATCCGAACTACAACATCATATTTAGATAGAACATAATGCTCCCACAATAAGAGAGTGCAAACAACTAGATAGAACTACATCTAAATTAAATGGTACGTACGACTTAACTTACAACATACAACATAAAAACTACATGAAGTCATCATCTTCATCCTCCATTGATGCAGAACTCTTTCCCTTCGACGATGAAGAACTTTTGTTGTTTGACGATGCAGAACTCTTGCCCTTTGACGATGCAGAACTCGGAAGCGGCGGCATGAAGATATCCTCTTCGTCTTCGCTGTCGTCAGTCCATAAAAAAATATGTTTTGCTGCAAACTCTAGGTATGTTTCACTCTTCAATTGTTGCTTCATCCATCTTCCCTGCAACCTCAGAAGTTCTTCCCGTAGAAGGCCACCCGCACCTACTTAATGCGCGAGCCAGCTCATTCAGTAGGGTGTCGGTACTGATGAGCTTCTCGCACGGAACTAATATGTTGTCTATCTTGAAATCGGCGGCTAAATCCAGAAGACATTTGGACATACTAGGGTGAAAACTACGATCAAAAGGATATCCGGACATCTTGGTGAGACTACGAGACTACACTAGAATGCTTACCAACGTTAGTGCCGAGGGTGTTTTATAGGTTGAGAACACAAAGAAAGGCGAGAACTCGGTAGCGGGAAAATATGACGGGAGATACTTGCGGGAACTAGAGAGCAGGAAAATATGGCGAGAACGAGCAACGGGAAAATATGACGGGAAACAGAGAGCGGGAAAATATGGCGAGAACAAGCAAAGCGGAAAAATATGGCGGGAAGTAGCGAGAAAATATGCCGGGAACGAACAACGCAGGAAAATATGACGGGAAATGGCAGCCCTTAATATAAGCGGGAAACGTACGGGGTAGAAAATGGGTAACATGCACCAGTCGGCTTATAGATGGCTAATTAGTACTAATCGACCTACAGATAGCTGATTAGTCTGCACTAGTGGCCGATAGGCCATTCGGCCAGCAGCAAGCTCATTCGACCTGATAGGATGCCAGTCGGCCTGCTATGGGCTGACTAGGCCCAATCGGCCAGCAGCAAGCTCATTTGACCTGATAGGATGCCAGTCGGCCTGCTATAGGCTGACTAGGCCCAATCAGCCAGCAGCAGACCGATGGTGCATTATTTTTAAAAAATTATGAATCCAGCGTAATATTTATAAAAATTAATTAAAAATATATTATTTTAAAAAATCAGCTTCACATTTCATGGTGGTTGGTAACGTCGTTGAATTAACAGAAACGGAGACCTTCCTTAAATAAAAGCCTAAGTATATAGCAGTTCGATCCTATCAAATCACATCATCTCAACCAAAGAGCTGAGAGCGACAGAGAGGTTCCAGCACCCGCGAAAGCTCAACACACAGCCCGTGGCCCATGCATAAACTTGTTTAACGGGCAACAAAAAATGACAGAGGCATCGGTCGTCCAACTGAATAGTCAGTACCATGGTGCTGCTCTTCTTTTTTCTTTTTCGCAAATACGCATAACAGCATATCATTGTATTGATAGGGGAAGAATAAAGTATATGGCAGCGTGGCGAGGCCATGGCGCCGGAATGGGCAGAAGACAGGGGTTGCTCAGCCCCCCAAACCCAAAAGTTCAGGTTACAAGGATACATGTGGTGCTGCTCTTCTCCTTGCTTATCTTTTTTCTTTACCATAAGCCTCTTTTGGTTCATATAATAGGATTATTGTAGGAATATGAATTCTGTAGGAAATGAGATGACGTGTATCTCAAATCATATGAGTAGGAATGAGAAACGAGATGTCATTTGGTTGACGCCAAAGGAATTTTTCCATTAAGTCTAGGCTCATTTTTATTTTTCTATGAGATATAGATGATAGGAACTAATCCTATGTAGGAATAGGAATCCATTCCCATCAACCAAAGGGCTTTAAAGGAAAAAAAATCTTATAAAAATTCTATCCTCTAGAATTTCTATGAAATTTCTCTAAATCAAAGAGGCCTTAAAAGTAGCCGTACAATGGTAGTTCGCAAACATCCGAATCAACTTACCCGAGAGCGCCAGCCTGGCATCATGCATGCATGCACGCACGCACGCATCCGAATCAATTTTGCTTCGTGCCGGGGGTTAGGCTTTAGAGTATGAACGCTGGCGCTGTCTAGATGGTGACTCGAACGTCTACTGCAGGTCGCCGGGAGAAGGGGTGAAGGGCGAAAGCAACTGGTCCGACGCGGGATGGATGGATGAGGGGGGAAACCGACAGTCGAATAGCAGAGGATACGATTTGAGCAATCCAAGTCGGGGTGCGGCGACTGCCTGACCTCCCCGATCTCGGTACTTCAAGTTCAAGGCAAGAGAATACATGGGGCTGTGGATTCCGTCCATTGGATCGGCCACTCTTCCAGCGTCCGTAGTCCAAACACGGGCCCGTCCAGCGTTCGGTCGACTCTGGTGCGCCCGCGTTTGGGTGGCAGCAGGCTGGCACTGTCGCGTAGAAACTTGACTTAGGATTTGGTAAAGTGGAGCCACAAGAACCGGAGTGCACATACATACATATATATTCCGGCATCCTGCTGCTCAACTTAGCATCTCTTTCCGGGTAAATCTGGCTTTGATCGATCCACATTAGACATTAGTCGGAGCATCTGAAAGACCTGGAACGAACCGAAAGGCGGGAAAAGCCCTGCTGCTTTTCGGCAGCATTATTAATTGTGCGGCGCACGGACGTGTGACCTCATTGAGAATTCGTCACCTATTCACGTCTTACTGGGAGTTGCCTAACGTATGCACAAATTTAAGTTGCTCCTTTTCTCTGGCGAGTTCTGAACTCCTTCTGTTCTGGACAGTGAGGCTACCATATCTACGATGCTGTTACCATTCGATCGCCCAAGGTTGAGTTGATGACGGGGCATGCCCATCTATACATGCATCCGGGTGTACTCGCACGCAATGTCAAAAATGTGTGGCTCAATGAATATATCATGCATATGTCTGGACTGGACTACAAGTTACTCCCTCCGTGTGGCTGAATGAATATATCATGTATATGTCTGGACTGGACTACAAGTTAGGGAGTAGCTTTCAGATAATTCTATGTCATGTTCAGCCAGTTGTTAGTTCTGTAATATCTACACGTAAGGCATATCTGAGATGCCACTTTACAGTGATTGACAAGTGGAGCATCTTTTGAGCTTTTGAAGGGGCGGTAGTTTGGTACGAGATACCGAGCTTCTCTGCGGATCACGCAGCATTATTATCATCGTTACCTCTGCTCGAGCTAACTTTCAGCCTAATTTGTGATCCTAATCATCACGCGTATCACCCAAAAATCTAGCTACAATTTACTAATCGCCGGTTAATCTCGCCAGGTTATCTGTAGTGGTATTCCTAAGTGGCGGTGTGATGCGGCTTAGTGATCTGCTAACAAATTATGCTTGCGGGGACGCTAGCCAGTCCGTAAACGCCTCCCGTTAGTGGCCTGTTTAGGATCTAGTTCTGAATTTTTAATGACTCATGCTATCCACATTTGATAGCACGGCTATTATTAAATCTGGAGCAACTTCGAGATCTTATTCTTGGTTGTTGAGATGCATAATATCTCGTACTTACTGATGCTTCGTAGCTGAAGGTGGAATCTGGAGTAGATTGATTAGCATCACGGAAAGCCATCGGGAAAAAGATACATCGATCTACTTTGGAAACAGTTATCTCGTTTCCTCAAAAATAAAAAACAGTTATCTCGTGGCAGCAGTGCTACTGTATCCATTAGTGGTATCACTGTCACTTGGCAAACCTGGCTCGTGTCAGTGTGTCTCTAGCTCTTCTACCAAAGATAAAACAGGCGAGGGGACATCATCTTGAACATGGAGGTCATTGAGAAGTCGTACTGCATTTTTGGGCTCCAAATCAGCCTACTTGCTTTATTTATTAGATACAAAAGGGTGGAGCATAGATGCAAGTGGACATAAGTTTCGAGTGACTATATATGATCATCATCTATTTTGTGGGAGCGAGGATTAACTGATGATGCCCAGTGTTGATATCACATGACAATTGATTATTACTTGTGTTGCTTTGTTGTCTTTGTGGGAGTTATTTCGTTGCTTGTGAATAACAGCACCAAGGTTTTTCTAGCCTTGTGCAAAACCTGTGAGGAAAATTTTGGTGCGGACCTAACATATTTATAAATGGTGACTCAGGATTGTAGTCTTTTTTATCCCCTTTAAGAAAATTTGTGGATCTTAGATAACCTTAGGGTGTGTGTGTGCGCATCAAGAATCAGCATATATCTGTTGGTGTTCTTTTTTATTCATTCCTTTTTTATTATTTCATTTACAAAATGAATTGTCCGAGCATCCTTGGTTATACATGACGGGATACGTTAATGTGGCGTATCTCGGAGAACCAGGGCTTACTCAAATCATCTTTGCAACTTGTTGTCTCAAGATTGTCACGTAGCAACTGTAACTTAGGTCCTAGGCATGTTAGGAATGAACCTATATGAGTTCGCCGGTTGATGCTTTTCAGGAGATTATGGCACGTTAGGAATGAAATCGTGCATGCTAAACCGGCCCCTCTTATTGATGTTTCGGTCAGATTCTTATCTAGCTATCTAGAATCGCTACTCTCTGGAGATGGATCCTAATGCAGACTTTGTGAAGGGCAAAATGGTTGCCAGCCCTTGCTTTCCTCTGGTGCAGCCCACGTACAATAACAACACGGTTGTTGCGAGTAGCCCCTGGTTGCCATGAACGCAAAGGCGTGTGAAGCTCAATATAGATGGGCCGGTGCTGAATGGAGTTACAGGTGCTAGTATGTTCCTCAGGCGCCATCACGGCGCTATAATCTTTAGTTCCTGCAGATACCTTTCTGGTTGCGATGATATATTGGAATCGGAAATTTTTGCTCTTCGGCAGGTGATCTCTTTGGTTTTGCAATGGAGTCGCTTACCCATTGACATAGAATCGGAAAGTTTGGAGGCTCTCCCTCTCCCCTGCGCTACAATGATGGCTCTCGCGGAGGCGGCGATGCGTACGCGGTTGTGGCTGACTCGGGGCCCCTCGTGGCGGGTTCTTGTTGGCGCTGTTCCGGCCCCGGTGGCTTAAGGCCCGCTTCTTTCCGGTGTCCTTCGCTGCCGGCGTCATCCACCGGGCAGCTCCGCCCTGACGACCGGGTAGCCGCGCCCCTTCCAGCTTACTTGGCCATGGCAACTTGGATCTGCGTCTTCCAATCCTTGCTTGCCGGTGTTGCTGGACGCTGTCGCGCCAAGACCCCCACATGGTTCGCGTCGTCGCCCGCCATACCCTGTATGCCTCAAAGCCCCTTCCCTTTTGTCAGATTCAATGCTCGTGGGTTCGGATGCGGTGCCACCCTCCAATGGCAGGTGCAGCCCCGCCAACCCCCCTTGTCATGATGGTTCCGACCGAGGTTAGCCTCCCCATCTATGATCCCATTTGGCGGTTTTTGGGATTGCTCAGCTTCAGGCAAGGGAGAGATCCCTGCTCGGCTTGCCGGTGCTGGCAGCAACGGCGTCCACGGGTGTTGTTTTCCTTCTTGGAGACACTGCCAAGGACTTCAGCTGTGTCCCTCTTCAAGCTCAGGGGAAACCCTAGGTCCGGGTCTCCCGGACCGGATAGTGACGTATTCTCGGCTTCGTTTACCTTCTTGAAGGCACTATCTTGCTCGCTCGCGGTGTCTCCGGTGTTGACTCGGACGATCTTGGAGTTCTCCTTAGTTTGGCATCACCGTTCTTGGCTCGGGTTTGGTAGGTTTAGCTGTGTTGTATTCTCTGTTTGGGCCGAGCATCACTTGTTTCTCTGCTCCGGGCACCAAGTTCACGCCTGCCTGCGTTCGTGTCATGTTTTGTACCTCATGTACTCATTCTACTCCTTCTATCAATGAAATGATACGCGACCTTTGCGTATTCGTGAAAAAAAGAGAGATCAAGCAAAGTATGGGGGAATGTAACTTTATTATTACTCATATGCGTTGTAGTGGCAATTGTGCTAGCCATTCTATGGCTAACTTTGGTATAATTCAGGGATGCATTCTCCCCGGCTCCTCTACTTTTATTGAGTACACTTTTGATGAGTGAATGAGTACATCGGCCATCGTCAGTTGTCACTGAGTAGACAAAGGCGATTCAGTTTTAAAAGGCTCCGTAAAATCTTTGTAAACGTCCATCGGTGTAGCATTTTTGCTAGTTGTTTGGGGTTACTTTCAGCCGAGCAATGCTACATCGACGGACCTTCTCGGGCTTATTATGGGGTGGATTTGAGGTGTCAAATTGTGATTGGATTAAGGTGAAGGGCTGGGCTGGGCCCCACCCAGCTAAATTTTTGGTGGGGGGGGGGGGGGGGGGGGGGGGGGTTAATTAGCAGGAAGGAGCCTGTGTAATTCCATGTAAAACCGTGTGTGTACCATTTTCGCTTTCAGCCATAGGTGAGATCTTGTTTTGGGTTTGTTATGTCCGGATCGAGAGGTCCTACATCCGTCTCGGTGTATAAGTCATTCGTGTAGCTCTAGGTCGTCGATTTGATGAATTAAATATGTATTATATGTCATGAAAAGTATATCACTATATTTCTACACGAATGTAGTTTTTAAATATATATTTTTTGTCACATATAATACATATTTAGATAGTTAAATTGTCGACATAGAACTACGTGAATGACTTATACACCGAGATGAAGGTAGTATAAATTACTATGTGGAAACACATGTGGACCGAGACACTACCGGACTAGCCCCCTATGTCGTAGGCCGTCGGCATAGGCCCCTTACCGTCGGCATAGGCCCGTCGGCGTAGATAGGGTCATCGTACTTGTGTCAGACCGTCGGCATAGGCATATATGCCGACGACGTCCGTATGGCCGTCGGCATAGAAACACCATCGATGCAGATTATCACCAGACGGCAACAGACGGCGCCGTCACACGCTAACCAACCAAGAGCTGCCGCTGAGCGCTCCTGGCAGCAGTGGTATGCCGACGGCCTGGCCGTCGGCATACCACTGCCACACGGCAACTCCTGGTTCCTCCTGGGCATGTCTATGCCGACGGCAAGGCCGTCGGCATAGATCTGTTATGTTTTGTTTATTTTCTCTGTTTTCTCTATTTTCATTCAACTTGACAGCATTTAAATCGAGCAAATATGACAACATCCATATATACACAGAAATAAGACAGATCACCATCTGATACTCAAGATCATCATCTAAAGATACTCATGTTCATCATCTAAAGATCATCAACATCATCATCGTCGAAACTTCATGAACATAAGTAATGCAAGACATGGAACATCATCATCGTCATCTAAAGAAACTAAGAAGTACGGGACATGAAAAGTATTGCAACACAAGGAACACATCATCAGCCAAGACTAGGACCATCGCCGTGAGCACCGCCAAAACCAGCACCACTTTGCCAGATCGGAGTGACTAGGGTCGACGAAGCAGGAGTCGAGCCACCGGTGCCCTACATGTTTGAAAAGAGATTGTAAGGGTAAATATGATATGATAGTGTTGAATGAACGAGAGCTAGTTTGTCAATGGTTAGGCAAATGTACTAACCGGAGTCTGATTGCCTAGTGCCACCCATTCATCGAACGTGGGCATGTGTGGGGGTTCTCCAGTAGGTGGTGGTGGGGGTCCCATTTGTGGTGGATCCGTGCGGTTAGTCCAAGACGCCAACATAGCCTGGATGTTAGTTAACCAAGCAAACTAGAAGGTCAGAAGGAATGAAAGTGCAAATTTTAGCTTGGTTTTAAGAGGGCAAAACTAACCGTCATCATCTGACGGTTGTAATCATCGTTTGCCTTCACTCGTTGCAAGTACTCCCGCACCTCGAGATTCCTATGCTCGACAAAGGCCTTATATATATGCCTACAAAATTTAGGTTGTTTCTAAGTGGGCAATGCTGAAAATAAACTGAGAAAGTGAGAGAGAAAGAAGATAAGGGGGAAGTACTTACAGCATGTTGGCGGGCTAAGGGAGGCTGCGAACGCCCCATACCCTCTAACGGGCTCAGGTTGGTAGCCCGAAGCCATGTGTACGAGACAGAAGGAGTGATCAAGCCATTCAAACACGGGTACCGGCCATGGGACTTCAGCCGGACGGCCACCACCGCCGTGTCGGCGATCTGAGACTGGATAACGTCAGGAGCATCCGGACAAGACGGATGCAACCTCTCAAACTGCTCCTTGTAAGACTCCAATGCATCGATCGTCTGTACTTTTCGTCAACACGTTGGTCAACTCATGTTTTATACTCCCATACCTTTCACGAGATCTTTCATAACAACCCACATATCTTTCCCAAAGTCTTTTATGTGATCGCATGGATAACTTCTTTACAAAAGTAGCAAGAGCAGCCTATCGAGCAAGTAGACACTGTAACTTTCTGTGTGATGTGCCATCGCGTCGATAGCTAACAAATTAACCCCAAACAGCAAGATCATGCATGCATGTAGTATTGATTAGGGAGATCAGGGGAACCACCAGAAACACTTAATCCACACCAGCACTGTATATGTAGTACACATCTTCTATATCTAAATAGCTAGCCCCCACTAATATATTTCTCTCAACATGCAAGCATGCCACATCATCAAGCAACATGCATGACAAAAGGCCCACCACAACATGCACTCATGCACATGAAAATGTCCACCTCAACATGCAAACATATATTAGATATTTTACAATACATTAATCAAACACAATAAAGCATATGGATTTGCAATTTTAGTTTTCGTAGTATCACTATTCACGTTCCATATAAATCACATATCATCGAAATGTATTACAAATATTTCCGCAACAACGTGCGGGGTATCATCTAGTTACATATAACAGGAGAGATCAGGCGATAATACTTGCAGACCTCTCCCTAGTAGGAGTACGTACATCCCTGACGACGGAAGAACACAAAACATAGTTGAGCCCCGTGCTACATACAGACAAGTGCCGCAAGGAAGGAAGTGAGACCTATCCTCGATCGCATGCACGCACGAGACAGCGATAGACGTCACGTAAATAGGTGGTGATCACTACACGAACAAACCTTTAACAAAAGTAGGAGTAGAGTTGGCTGCCGGCCGGTGCATCTGCTGGACGAGTGCACATGAACCAGCGCGCTAGCTAAGGTGGTGTGCAAGCATACCATATACTATGTCGGACACGCAATAACACATACGCACATAGAATTTGCACTTTGCTGCGGCTATCGGCTTCTCACTTCTTCATGGCACCGGCGGGCGCGGCGGGCGGTTTGGCGGCCCCGCCTTTCTTGCCGCCCGCATCGCAGACGAGCACCGACGCCGTGGCCACGGCGGCCGCCACGATGTGCTTGGCGATGCTCTCCTTGACCTGGCCACGCCGCGGCAGCGGGTTCCCCGATGGCGTCTTGCAGATGCAGCAGTTGGCCGGAGCGCGGCAGCTAGTCGACATTGCGGACTCGCAGAGGTGTACCAGCTGCTTTCTCGCCCTCTGTGGCTGCTCTCTCTCTCTAGCCCGGTGAGGAAGGGAGTGTGTGTTTTGAGGATGAAGCTGGCACCAGCCGGTTGGGTATAAATAGTGAAGCAAAAGGGGTAGCCAAGGATGGATGGATGCATGAGCCGCCCACTGCACCAACCGGCCGTAGCCAGGGATGGATGAGGAGAAGCCAGGGAGGACCGGGGGTGACTTGGACTTGGGAGTGTGGACTGGAAGTCAAGGCCGTGGTGGTACTCGAGTGGCAAGCCGAGGCCGGGGCCGGGCCGGGGGCAGGTGGTGACTGGCGAGGAGCGAGCGTGCCGTGGTGTTCTCACTACATGGAAAGGTCGGTAGGAGATGAGAGGCAGCGAGGTTCCAGCACGCGGGAAAGCTCAACACGCAGATCGTGGCTCGTGTGGCATCCGTTGAGCAGCACACATAAGATTCTCCGCATGCATCATTGTAGAGAAAGCCTCGTCGAGATAACACATTGATATCATTTCTTCCCTAACAAGCATCATCTCACCCCTTCCCTCTGAGCAAGCGATCCCGACTTCGCCAGAGGCGACCATCGACTCACTCCACACCGAAGGGGCCGTGCTACTGGTACAACCAAATTGACTACAGACTACTGCGCACCACAGAGGCTTATCTTTCTGCTTTACCACAATCGTAATTCCCGAATCAAGTTTTTACGCGAGGGTGCCAACGAGCTTCCAGCCAGGCATCATGCATGCACGTACTCGAATCCACTGAGCACTGCTCGTTTGCTTCGTGACGGGCTTTAGACTTTAGAGTATGAACGCTGGCAGGCACTCTCCAGCTGATGATTCTGGTCTGGTCTGGTCGCCAAGGAAAGGGAGTGAAAGGCGAAAGCAACTGTCCGGTGGATGAGGAGAAGTCGATCGAGTGAGTAGCAGAGGATAAGATGGAGCATGGCTAAGGGAACGATCCGAGCCGGGGTGCGGGTGCAGGTGGTGACCGCTCGACCGGCGCCTAGCAGCCTACCGTGTCGGTCTTTTCTCAGCCCGACGCACGAATCTGGGGAACGCGACGACGCCCCGGCCCAGGTCCGGCTCCGGCGTCCGTCCTACGCACCGCCCAAAGGAGTCGTCCGCCGCGTGAGCGGAGACCCGAGGTGCATGCATGCATGCATGCGCATCCACCGCATCGCACCGTCCATCTCCCGTGTGTCATGCAGATGCCGTGCACAAATGTTAGACCGGCTCACCGATGATACATCGGATAGATTGAAACGATGCACACATATTCTGCCGTGCTGCTCAACTTGGCGTTTCTTTCTGGGTAAACTGCTTTTGATCAATAGTGGTCTCGAAGGGGACATCTGGAAGACCGGGAACGAACCGAAAGGCGGGAGGGCCCTGCTACTTTTCGGCAGCATCATTAATTGTTGTGCGATGCACGTATGTATGTCCTCATTGAGGCTGGGTCACGTACTCACGTTGATCGTTTTGCTGGGAGATGCCTATAATGAACGAATGTACCGTAGAGTTGCTCTTTTTCTCCGTCGAGTTCTGAACTTTTCTTCTTCTTCGTATCTTCTGTTCAGAGATGGTGCCCCGTTAGGCTAGGATATATATCTAGGATGGTGTTACCATTTGATCCGCAACGGTTGAGTTGATGACGGAGAATGCCGATCTTCGGTATGCTCGCACCCAATGTCAAAACGTGCGGCTGAATGATGCATAGTATGCTACTCCCTTTGTTCATTAATATAAGACGTTTTGGCAGTTTAATGGTAGTCGTTGTCGGTCACTCTTCTAATGCAGACTACACAACTAGTGTTGTAATGTCTTTACATGAGTATCCTGATTAGCTCAACTTGAACCTCTTCATGCAAGGCACATCTGAGATGCCACTTACTTAACTGACAAGTGGATCATCTCCCGAGCTTTTCAAGTAGCGCTAGTTTGGTACGAGATACTCTACCGAGCTTCTCCACGGATCACGTAACATTATTATTATTATCGCTGATCGAGCTAACCTTCAGCTTAACTCGCGATCCTAATCATCACGCGTATCACCCCAAAGATCTAGCTTCACTTTGCTAACAGGCGATTGGTTTCACCAGGTTATCTGTAGTGGTATTCCTATGTGGCGTTGTGATGCGGCTTAGTGATCTGCTAACAAATTATGCTTGCGGGGATGCTAGCTGCAAACGTCCTGTGTTACTGGCTTGCTTAAGTAGCTACGAATTTTTAACTTTTGCATTCCACATTTGATAGCACTACCGTAATATTAAACAAATTTGAAAAGAGCAACTTTAAGATCTTATTCTGGATGTTGAGATGCATGATATCTCGTACTTACTGATAGTTCGCTACTGAAGGCAGAATCTGGAGTAGATTGATTAGCATCACGCAAAGCCATCTAAAAGATGATACATCCCTCTGCTTTTGACAAACAGTTATCTCGCGGCACCAGTTGTGATGTACTCCCTCCGTCCGAAAAACCTTATCAC
>NC_053024.1:595461180-595514022 GCF_003073215.2 Triticum urartu | reverse complement strand
GATATCCCAACAAGTAAACATGTTCCAACAAGGAACAACATCTCCATGTTCCAACAAGGAAGAAACTTCAATCTTCACCTGCAACTAACAACGCTATAAGAGGGGCTGAGC
Organism: Triticum urartu; assembly: GCF_003073215.2. Lineage (NCBI taxonomy): Eukaryota > Viridiplantae > Streptophyta > Magnoliopsida > Poales > Poaceae > Triticum > Triticum urartu. Next base: position 595,513,911 of record NC_053024.1, on the reverse strand, counting down.
AAAGCGGTAACTTAGCCAATCAACAGTTTGCTAGGACTTGGTGGGTTAGAGATTTTACATGGCAATTTGGGAGGCATGATAAGCAAGTGGTAGGTATCGCAGCATAGGCATAGCAAAAGACCGAGCATCTAGCAAGCAAAGATAGAAGTGATCTCGAGGGTATGATCATCTTGCCTGAAATCCCGCAAGGAAGAAGAACGAGTCCCTGAAGAAGACAAACAGACGAGGACGAACGAATCCTCACAACACGACGTTACCACAACCGACCCGAAGAAGCAACATCGGAAAGAAGCACACAACATAGTAAACAACCAACACATGAACATGATATGATATGCGGGATGCGGTATGCGATGCATATGCATGATTTGCAAGGGAATGAATGAACCTGGCCTCAACTTGGAAATCCAAGTGTGCCACTGGAAAGGTGAGGTGAAATCGCTTGAAAACGATATAAAGAACGCCGGAATCGGAGTCACGGTTTGGAAAAAGCAAGCAAAAAAATATGGCACCGGTTTGCGATAAACAGCAAGTAGCCATCTAAATGCATCAAGATAATAATGCTACAGCACTCAAACATGGCGACAAAATACATGGCAGGGATCCATTCATGTTGCTTAACAAAAGATGAACACTGAGCTACGGCCAACTCATCCATTAACAGGTTCAAACAAGCATGGCAAAAATGCATTTGGTAAACAGATTGCAGACTTAGTGAAATTAACACTTGTCTGGAATTTCAGATCAGGTAGCATACTTTGAGAATGAAAACTATATGCTTCAGGACCTTAACACGGCAAAGTAAAGCACGGCATGGAGCTACTCAAAGAGCTTAACAAAAGGCCCTTGTTGACCATAAGCCAAAAGGGATCAGAAAATACATTTGTGACCCTTGGGCAGGCCTAACCCAAGGGAAAAAGGCTAGGTGGCGAATGATAAAACTAAGGTTGGGCCTTGCTGGAGGAGTTTTATTCAAAGCGAACATTCAAGGGGTTCCCATTATACCCAACCGTGAAAGGAACGCAAAATCCGGGAACATAACACCGATATGACGGAAACTAGGGCGGTAAGAGTGGAACAAAACACCAGGCATAAGGCCGAGCCTTCCACCCTTTACCAAGTTTATAGATGCATTAATTAAATAAGATATATTGTGATATCCCAACAAGTAAACATGTTCCAACAAGGAACAACATCTCCATGTTCCAACAAGGAAGAAACTTCAATCTTCACCTGCAACTAACAACGCTATAAGAGGGGCTGAGCAAAGCGGTAACTTAGCCAATCAACAGTTTGCTAGGACTTGGTGGGTTAGAGATTTGACATGGCAATTTGGGAGGCATGATAAGCAAGTGGTAGGTATCGCAGCATAGGCATAGCAAAAGAGCGAGCATCTAGCAAGCAAAGATAGAAGTGATTTCGAGGGTATGATCATCTTGCCTGAAATCCCGCAAGGAAGAAGAACGAGTCCCTGAAGAAGACAAACAGACGTGGACGAACGAATCCTCACAACAAGATGTTACCGGAACCGACCCGAAGAAGCAACACCGGAAAGAAGCACACAACATAGTAAACAACCAACACATGAACATGATATGATATGCGGGATGCGGTATGCGATGCATATGCATGATTTGCAAGGGAATGAATGAACCTGGCCTCAACTTGGAAATCCAAGTGTGCCACTGGAAAGGTGAGGTGAAATCGCTTGAAAACGATATAAAGAACGCCGGAATCGGAGTCACGGTTTGGAAAAAGCAAGCAAAACAAATATGGCACCGGTCTGCGATAAACAACAAGTAGCCATCTAAATGCATCAAGATAATAATGCTACAGCACTCAAACATGGCAACAAAATACATGGCAGGGATCCATTCATGATTCTTAACAAAAGATGAACACTAAGCTACGGCCAACTCATCAATTAACAAGTTCAAACAAGCATGGCAAAAATGCATTTGGTAAACAGATTTCAAGCTTCGGCGAGGGAGCTCGTGGCGGCGCCGTGCGGAAGCCGAGGCCGGACGGCGTGGTTGCCGGTGAACGGGCGGCGAAGGCGCGGTGGCCGGCGTAAGATGGCGGCGGCGGCCTCGGGCAGGAGGCGGGGTCGCGTAGGGCGAGGACGCGGGCGGCTCGCACGGTGAGGGAGGCGGCCCGGTTCGGCCCGGGGCGGGCCGGATCTGGGTCCGGTGGCCTGCGGCGGCGGGAGGAGAGAGAGAGGGTGACGTGGCGGCGCGGGATTCGCCAGGGACGGCGGTGCGGACACGTCTGGTCCGGGACGGACACGTCCGGCGGCTGGAGGTGGAAGAAGGCTAGGGTTCATCCACGAATTTGGAAGGGGAGGACATATTTATAGGTAGAGGGAGCTAGGAGAGTCCAAATGAGGTGCGATTTTCAGCCACGCGATCGTGATCGAACAACCGAGATGATGGAGGAGGTTTTGGTGGGTTTTGGGCCACTTTGGAGGGGTGTTGGGCTGCAACACACACGAGGCCTTCTCGGTCCCTCGGTTCACCGTTGGAGTATCAAACGAAGTCCAAATGATACGGAACTTGACAGGCGGTCTACCGGTAGTAAACCAAGGCCGCTTGGCAAGTCTCGGTCCAATCCGGAAATGTTTAACCCCCACACGTGAAAAGAAGGTAGAAATGACCACCGGAGGAGATAGGAGCGCCGGAATGCAAAACGGACAACAGGGAAAATGCTCGGATGCATGAGACGAACACGTATGCAAATGAAATGCACATGATGACATGATATGCAATGCATGACACGCAAGGAATGACAAGGCAACAACAGCGAATAACTAGAGGACACCTGGCACATCGGTCTCGGGGCGTTACACATGTATCTCCCCGCATTTACTTGAGCTAGTTTGCTTCCCATGCTTAACCTATCTATGATTATCACTTGCTCAATCGTCACCCATCATGGGAGCCGTGCGCCGGCCGTCTTTCTTCAGATCCTTCACGTGAGTAGGCTAGGCACGACATCTATTCTCGGGCCCGTCCCTGTAGCGTCGATAAATCCAACGGCTGAGCTCTGTCTGGCGGGCCGGCACCGTTCACGTTACCTCCTGGGGCCGTTGGCGCTTGGCCCCCTCACGCGATAACCTTCGGCGTAGGTTGTCTGACCACCTCGTAGGACTAGCACAGCGAACAAGAACCAAGACTAGGCGCAACCCGCCTTGAGGTAGGGCCTCGTGAGTCCCGTGCTGGCTCACGAGTGCCCAGATACACCTCGTCTACCCCTGCCGTGCAAGCCACATGTCAGGGCAGGGTTGTACACACCTCGGGGGCTCTCCGAAGTAGGGAGTCCCCCTCCCACGCACAAGTGGAAGCACCATGCTCCCTGCTGGCCGTCGACACTGCCGAGGAGAGGCTATGCCCGTGCACAAGCGGAAGCACTACGCTCCGCACTGGCAATAAACAACCGAGGGCGGCCTCACAGCCGTACCAACCTCAGGGAGCCCAGAGCTCAGTGTCCGGCCTCACCGCAATGCCTCCCCTCGGGAGAGTCGCGCGAGAGGGCTGGGCACGGGGGCTGCGCTCGGGTCACGTCCAAGCGCATGCCCCCAAGCTAGGTCCCTTGGACCTGGTCATCGCACGCCCCTCTCGAGCCGAGCCTCGGCGAGGGCAGGTGTGGAGATTGTTTGCACGTCAAGGGGGACCCTTGAGCATCGTGACTCAGGAGCCTAACTGATCACGTAGCCCCTCACTCCTTGGTCCGTCCTGGTCTCCGGTCGGCCCAATGGCGATTGAGGTATGCGCGGGGCCGGGCTCTGCCGACGTAGAATATTAACCTATCCTCGTGTATTCTTCCTATAAGCTGTTTGCGCGTCAAGGGGGACTCCTGAGCATCACGACTCAGGAGCCTAACTGGTCACGTAGCCCCACACTCCATGGTCCGTCCTGGTCTCCGGTCGGCCCAACGACGGTTGAGGTATGCGCGGAGCCGGGCTCTGCCGATGCAGAACACAAAGCAAATAGAAAATCGCAAAATCTCAAAACAAATATTACAAGCCATATCGTTCTCCAAAATACCAAGCATGAATTTAAACGCCTCCATGAGGCATGATACATGTTTTAGGGATAAAATAGGGAAGCAGCCGCAAGCAAGTCACCCCTGGACACCGCCATCACCCGCAGAAGGCGCTCCTCCCTTGGTAGTGTCGCCTTCACCTGTACTGCCATATGGAGCCGTAGGATCGGTGGCATCGCCGGTCGAGGGCGCGAGGATGAAGCCGCGGAACTTCTAAAGAAGGGCCTCCACCGGACCTTTCACGGCTGTGTCGGCAGCCGTGCAATGTTCATCAGCTACAGGCTCCAGCAGCTCTTCAAGATGAGCACTGGGGTCACGAAGGTAGAGATGGCTGAACACATAGGTCAGTGCAGCTGAAGAAAGGACACGAGCCTCTGCCTCAGCCATGGGACCGATGCCCTACACGACTTCCTCAAGCGCCTTCACCAAGTGGGGAAGCAGCTGAGCAGGGCCATCCTCGTAGGTGGTCAGCAGCTTCTCCAAGCCCTTCTCGTACAGTGACTTCAGCGCCACGCTGGACCTCTCCTCAAGAAGCGAGAAGGCCACGCGGTCTTCAGCCAGGACCTTTGCCTTGGCATCAAGATCGGCTTCCTTCGCCTTCACCTTCCGCTCCAACTCCTCCAGCCGGCTGCGCTTCGCGGCCTGCGCCTTCACCAGCTCTCCCAGCTCAGGGTCGCGGCCCTTGATGGCGTCCTCCCGGGCCCTCATCTCCTCCTCCTTCGTCTGGCGGCCACGTGCTTCTTCTACGCGCTGGACTGCTGGTCGCGCAGGTTGTTCAGCTCGTCCTCCAGCTCTCGGCACCGGTCGCAAGCGGCCTCGATGTCCTTCAGCGCCGCCTCGTGATTGGCCACAGCTATGGCGGCAGCCTGCTTCTCCTTCTCGGAGGCTGCCGTGGCCTGGCCCAGTGACGCTCGCACCGTCGAGTCAGAGTGAAGCCAGCCAGAGGCCAGCTCCAGGCGCCCGGCTATCAGGCACGAGTCCGCGCCCAGGAGATCTTCCTGCAGCTGGGCCATCTCCGAAAGAACACGCTCCAAGGCGACAGAGGAAGCAGAAGAACCTAGGGTCAGAGGCGCAGCAGGAGGAGGGGCGGCATTGTCACCAGAGCCTGGGAGATCAAGGGCTCCTGAGCCTTTGGGACCTCATCAGCCGAGCCAGGCACCGGCACTTCCGGAGCCAGCGGGGCCATGGGGGCTGACTCCTCCCGACGATGCTCCTCTTGGCCTCGCGAGGGCGGCTGGGCTGGGGAGGTGCGAGCGTTGTCGTCTCCTTTCTCTGCAGAGGGAGGCGCGGCCGCTGCATCGGCCTGATCAACCAAGGGTGAACGTCAGAAAATAGCAAGTACGAGCAGGAACAAGACGAAGCTCGAAGCACTTACTGATCCACCGCGACATAGTCCACCTTCCGCTTCGGGAGCCTAAAACCCGAAAACTTTGGAGCCTGAGGAGTGGGCACATGAGATCCGGGAGCAGAAGATGGCGCAGCAGAAGGGCCGGAGGTAGCTCCAGGCGGCGTCAAGGCGGAGGCAGCACCTCGAGAAACCAGTGATGGCCTGCCCCTCGTCGGGATAACGGGCAGCTCTCCCTCCTCCTGGCGGGCGTCGACCTCGGCGTCGTCAGGAAGGGTGCGGAGCATGTCAACTTTGCTCAAGGGGGAGGTCTCCCCCATCCCTTCGGGGGTCACCTCCAAGTCATCCTCCCCCCTCTTCCTTCCCACGGGACTCGTCAGAAGACAGCTCCACCGGCTTCGGGGTTGCAGAGGCCCTAGTAGGCGCCGGCGGCACCAGCCTGCGCATTTCAAAAGTCGGTCGGGCGGCCACGATCTGCTCCCAGTCCGTGCGGCGAAACAAAGGAACGAAGGCGCTCGGCGGGTACTCTTGGTTGTACCCGACCAAGAGGCGCAAAACTGCAAATAGCTCATTGTCAAGCAGGGCCTTCGGGCTCAGGCGAATCTGTCGGATATCGGGTTCCGGCAAAACCCTCAAGGTTCGGACACTGGGGTGCGCGCGAAGATTTCCACCCTTCCGATCCTCGCCCTAGCTCACTAAGATCTCACGGACGAACTCGACGAACTCACAGCACAAAGAACACAAGATTTATACTGGTTCAGGCCACCACCGTTGTGGTGTAATACCCTACTCTAGTGTGGTGGTGGATGGATTACCTCTTGGGCTGATGATGAACAGTACAAGGGTAAGAACAGCCTCTTAAGGGTGAGGTGTTCTCGTGCTCTGCGAACTTGTGGGTGTGTGGATGGAGTGGATCCAGTCCAAGATGAGTTGTATCTCAATGAACTTGAGATGCCCTCTACGGTGGTGGCTAGCTCTACTTATATAGGCCCTGGTCCTCTCCCCAAATATTGAGCGGGAAGGAAGCCAACAACGGCCAATTCAAAAGGGGACAGCTAGTACAGTTATCCTGACAAAAGCGGTCTTCGCCTGCAAAAGGCTCTGGTTGTGACGCCGTCTTGGGCTCCATGGTGACCTTCGTCCTGCCGTCCTGCTGGTCTTGGTCTTGTTGCATTGATATGGAAACCTTTGCTTGATGCCTCGGTACTCCGCGCCTGCGCTTGCCACCGTAGCACAAAAGAGGAAACAAGGACGCTGCGCGCGCTGGCGCCCGCCTGGTGCCTGCCTGATCTTGATCATCATGGCTCACGTCACGAGAGCCTCGTGAGGTTTTGCTCTGCCTTGATTTCTCTGCTCCTCACGAGGCAGCCTGGTGAGGCCGCTCCTAGGAGGTCTTGCGTCGTCCGCCTCGCGTGGCTTGGCCCCTTGCGAGGGTCTTGAATGTCTTGCTGATGAAGATGGGCCGTACAGGCCTGTAGCACAGCCGCGCCGTGGGCCGCAGGCAGGCAAGTCTGGGGACCCCCGTTCCCAGAACGCCGACAGAATCTTGTCTTCTTCACCTCCAAGCCTCCACAAGGGGCGCGCACGCGCCTAAAGAGGAGCGACGCGCAGCATCAGGAATTCCCTCAGGAGCATGCCTCCTATCACCTTCGCCACCTTCGCGTTGCCCGGCTTCAGGTCAGCCTGCATCTGGGCCAACACCGATGACGCCCGCTCATCGGTGAGCTCTGCACGAGACCACCCCTTGCCGGACTGGGGCATCTCCGTCGGCAGCGCCAACCACGGGTGGACCCATCATGACCCATTTGGCCCTGAGGTTGTGGGCCTTCTTCCCGGTGTTCGAGATCGAGTTGGCCTTGCAGGCCGCAATGAAATTGGCGCACCCGGAGATATGGCCTTCGCTGACGCGGAGGAAGAAGAAGTGGCGCAGCAGAGCCACGGACGGCATCACGCCTAGACACGCCTTGCAATAGTAGGAGAAGATGGAAACGAGAAGGATGGAGTTGGGATGAAGATGCAGCAGCTGCAGCCTGTAATGGCCGAGGACCTCATAGAAGAAGTCAGAGAAGGGAGGAACCAACCCGGCGGCGATACTGCTCATGAAGAAGTGGAAGAACATGCTCCCCTCGGGCTTCGGCACGTCGGAGGCGACCCAGAGCTCCGTCTTCCCCCTCTTATTGCTTTCCCCCACCGTCAGCAAGCATGTGGCGGTGAGGTTTTTCTCCGAGATATTCGGCGCGTCGAGAGCCGGTTCATACCAAGCCGGCGACGAGGAGGACTTGACCTTGCACAGCGCCATTGGTCGCTGGTGCGAAGGAAGATGGAAGCAGATCTGAGGATTTCGGAAGCAGGGCGCAAGAAAGGGGATCTAAGCAAGGCGAAGAGGAGCAATGAAGGCAAGCACTGTCTGCGCTAGCCTTTTATCAAGTCGGGCAGTTGCCAAGGCAGCATGGGGAAGCGGAGACGCCAACGTCCAATCAACCACCATGCGTCGACCAAGGCCGCAGACTTTGGGGGCCCGCGGTGCTCCACACTTGACCTTTGGCTTCGCCTCGAAGCCAAGCCCGACCGTGCCTTGGGCCCGGGGGCTACTGTCGGCGTTCTGGGAACGGGGGTCCCCAGACTTTCCTTCCTGCGGCCCAGCGCGTGGCTCTATGCGTGGGCCCGTATGGCCCAACTTCATCAACAAGGCGTTCAAGACCCTCGCGAGGGGCCAAGCCTCGGGAGGCAGACGACACAAGACCTCCTCAGGAGCGGCCTCACCAGGTTGGCTCGCGAGGAGCAGAGAGATCAAGGCGAAGCAAACCTCACGAGGTTCTCGTGATGTGAGCCATGACGATGAAGATCAGGCGGGCGCCAGCGCGCAGTGTCCTTGTTTCCTATTTGGTGCTAAGGAAGCAAGAGCAGGCGCGGAGTACCGAGGCGTCAAGCAAAGGTTTCCATATTGGTGCAACGAGACAAAGACCAGCAGGACGGCAAGACGAAGGTCACCACCAGAGCCTTTTGTAGGCGAAGACCGCTTTTGTCAGGATAAGCTGTACTAGCTGTCCCCTTTTGAATTGGCCGTTGTTGGCACCCTTCCCGCTCAATATTTGGGGAGAGGACCAGGGCCTATATAAGTTGAACGAGCCACCATCGTAGAGGGCACCTAGATCGGAACTGGTTCGGAGGCATCTGATCTTTAGCGGATCCTTAGCCACACATCAAGCACAAGAACACCTCAACCTCAGGAGGTTGTTCTTCCCCCTTTGTACTGTTCATCATCAGCCCGAGAGGCAATCCACCGCCACCACACTAGAGTAGGGTATTACACCACAACAGTGGCCCGAACCAGTATAAATCTAGTGTCTTTTGTGTTGTGAGTTCGTTGAGTTCGTCCACGAGATCTTAGTAAGCTAGGGCATGGATCGGTAGGGGGAAAGTACTTCACGCACCCCAGAGTTTGAACCTTAAGGGTTTTGCTGGAACCCGTGATCCGACACTGTCAACATAGTGAATCGGGAGAGGACTGTAGTAGTGATTATGACAGTACGGACCCACCAGGTCCACTCCCAAACACAAGCAAGCGCCTCTTTTACTACTTAGATGAACCCCTCGTTATTTTACTCTAATCCACCCTGCTGATATCTGGGACCAACATCATTTTCAACGTATAGTCAATAACGACAGAATTGCACAACTTTTTTTTGAGTAGTAATTCGGAGGAGCAGGCTATAAACTTGATTGAGCGGTCTTTGTGGCCCGTCTAACAACATGACCAACCCAACAGTTTTTTCTTTGGAAAAATAGGTAGCTGTAGCGACACGACCCGAATGGATCAAGTCTCTGTGCTTAAGTGTCATCCCTGGATCGGTATGCTGACACACACAGTACTCGAGGATTTATAACAGAGGTAAATCACATGTATAAGTAACGTAAGATACTATTACCTCAATCCAAAATAGCGGAAGTAACAAGGTTGTGGATTCCCATCAACACCAACGGCAAAGTTGAGTGTAGAAATCGTAACCCTAACGTATCACTTACTCGTCGTAAGATTCCTGCAACATGAGACGTTGCAGCCACAAAGGGTCAGTATAATGAATGTACTGACAAATTCACAACATAGAGAGTGATGAACAATGGCTATCACTACATGCATATTTGGCTGGTGGAAAAGCTCTATGGTTATAAGGTTTTTGCGAAAAGCCAATTTTTCCCTACTACAAAGGAATAAATTTTATTTAACTATCATGGTGGTTGTTAAACATTGAGAATCGTTGACAGCATTCTCAATCCCAATTAAGCATCATCATTAAAACCCAACAAAATTAATTTAGGGTAACATGTTGAGACCAACAGGATAATCCAAGTACCAGAGACTCAAGATGTCCATAACCGGGGACACGGCTAATCATGATTAGTTTATACACTATGCAGAGGTTTGCGCACTTTTCCCCACAAGACTCGATCTCCTCCGTTGGATTTCTCGCACTACATGGTGTTTGAGAAACGGATGACCGAGACATAGTCTTTCAGAAGCGTTTGCAACTTACGATGGGTAGACCGTACCACCTACAACCCCTACATCTGCTATCTACCACTATAAGAGTTCACACGACTTAATCAACTATGATAGAGCCCATAATAGCTTGTGGCTGCACACGGAAGTTTCTAGCATGAATAATCGTATGATCCCTTTGAGCCTGGGTGGCAGACCGTAGGATGATCACACGGTATATCCCCGGGATCTCCTAGGACAACACTGGTATTTCCCCAGGTGTCCGGGCAAGTCCACTGGTATATCCCCAGGGTGCCCCAACCAATCCACCCAGATGTGTATTAAAGTAGCCACCTTAAGTTAAACCTTAGTTAACAATAATCCCTCACATCTGTCATGAAATACTCTCAAAACCCAATCCACGTCTACGAGCATAGCATGGCAATGTAAGCATAACATAATAGTAACTCCCAAGGGTTTGATAATAAGCAGGTAATAGGTTCTACCTCGTCATCTACTTCCCAACCCACAAGTTAATGACATCCTAACCATGCAGTGTTTGAGGATTGGAACTAATGCATAAAACTGGGTGATAAAAGGGATATGATCAAAGTGTGAACTTGCCTGCAATGTTGATGAAGATGATTCGCACTCAAAACTCTTGATAGATCTACTCGTCACACTCCGGTCAATCTATCGTAAGCAAACAATAGTAACCACACATAAGCAATCACTCAAAAGATCAGAAAGATCGAGGAAGACAATTCGGAAAACATCAAAACCAAGCAAATAACTCTTGCAACATAAAACATCAAAAGATCAGAAAGTTTAGGTCAAGAGCTTCGATTTGCAAAAAGAATCATGTCAAACGGAGCTACGAAACTCAAGTTATGATCAAACGAAGTTTGAATTCAAATCTGATCTAATTTAAATTTTAACCTTTTCAAAAACATGTTTGAGTTGGAATACTGGATAGAGCAAATAATAACGAAGAAGTGGGTGTTGGTTTTGTTGGATTTGGATCAACGAGCAAAAAGTTGTGCTTGTTTGAAGATCAGGGACTATTTTGTAAATAAAGTATTCACATCTAGGTCCCTGGCCGAAAATAACAGAAAAAGACTAAAAGGCGAACATTCGCTTATAAGGGCTAAACAGCGGACGTTATCTATATAATTAAACCTAAACAAAACCGGTTTTAAACGAAAACCAAACCAAAAGAAAAATCGGCGAACCGGGTGGTTTTACTCGGGTTATACCGGTCGGTCGGTTCAGCGGTTCGGCAAGAAAAACCGACGACCGGCGACGACGGTTGGCGGTGACAGTGGGGCTCCGGCGAGACGGCGGCTCCGGCGAGACAACTGGCGAGGTGTTTTGCTCCATTGTGGAGGACTCTGGTGACTATTAAGGGGCCTTCCCAAGTAGGAGCAAGCTTGTGTGGTTTCTGCTGATCCACTCGGAGGACTAAGTCTCCTTCTTGGAAGGCTCGGCTCTTCACGTTTCTGGCATGGAATCGATGCAAGTCTTGCTGATAGATGGTCGATCGAATCAAGGCCATTTCTCTTTCTTCTTCTAGGAGGTCGACTGCTTCCTGCCGGGCTTGTTCTGCCTCATCTTCTGAGTAGAGCTCGACTCTGGGAGCGTTGTGAAGCAGGTCACTCGGTAAGACTGCCTCGGCTCCGTAGACCAGAAAGAATGGGGTTCTTCCGGTCGATCGATTCGGGGTTGTCCTCAATCCCCAAAGGACTGATGGAAGCTCGTCGACCCATGCACCTGCTGCGTGCTTGAGATCGCGCATCAATCGGGGTTTCAGTCCTTTGAGAATTAGGCCGTTTGCCCTTTCTGCTTGCCCATTTGACTAGGGGTGAGCGACTGAAGCATAGTCGACCCAAGTGCCCTGAGAGGCGCAGAAGGCCCTGAATTTGTCGGAATCGAAGTTTGACCCGTTGTCAGTGATGATGTTGTGTGGAACTCCATATCTGAATATCAACTCTCTGATGAAACTGATAGCGGTGCAAGCATCAAGATTCTTGATAGGCTTGGCTTCAATCCATTTGGTGAACTTGTCGACTGCTACCAGCACATGAGTGAAGCCGCTCCTGCCTGTTCTCAGTGGTCTAACCATGTCCAGCCCCCAAACAGTGAAGGGCCAGACGAGTGGAATAGTTTTCAGGGCTGACGCGGGCTTGTGCGGCATATTGGAGTAATACTGACACCCTTCACATTTGTCGACTATCTCTTTAGCCATCTCATTGGCCCTTGGCTAGTAGAACCCCGCTCGGTATGCTTTAGCCACAATGGTCCGAGAGGACGCATGATGACCACAGGTCCCCGAGTGGATATCGTTAAGGATCGTCTGACCTTCTTCTGGTGTGATACACTTCTGGCCGACCCCAGTCGCGCTTTCCCTATATAACTGTCCCTTTATGACTGTAAAGGCCTTGGATCGACGGACGATCTGTCGAGCCTCTTCCTTGTCTTCTGGGAGTTCTTTCCTTAGGATGTACGCGATGTACGGTTCTGTCCAGACAGGAGTGATAACCAGCACTTCCATTATCAGATCGACCACAGCTGGAACTTCAACTTCAGTCGGATCCGTGGCGCTTTTTGGATGCGGGGCCTCTTCCGTGAAGGGATCCTCCTGGACTGATGGTGTGTGGATGTGTTCCAAAAACACATTGCTAGGAATGGCTTCTCTTTTGGAACCTATTTTTGCCAAATCATCAGCTGCTTGATTTTTCAGTCGGGGTATGTGATGAAGCTCTAACGCCTCGAATTTCTTCTCCAGCTTTCTCACTTCATTGCAATAACCAGTCATGGCTGGACTTCTGACATCCCATTCCTTCATCACCTGATTAACCACCAAATCTGAGTCGCCATAGACCATGAGGCGACAGACGCCGAGTGAGATGGCCATGCGCAACCCATATAAAAGTGCTTCATATTCTGCCTCGTTATTGGAGGAATCAAAATGGATTTGAAGAACATATCTGAGTTTATCTCCTCTGGGGGAGACCAACACCACTCCGGCGCCGGAACCACCCAGCATCTTGGAGCCGTCGAAAAACATAGTCCAATGCTCCGAGTGAATCTGAGTCGGCAGCTGCTGTTCAATCCACTCGGCGACGAAATCTGCTATTGCTTGGGACTTGATAGCTTTCTTTGCCTCAAACTTGATATCAAGGGGAAGGAGTTGAATCGCCCATTTTGCCACTCGACCAGTTGCATCCCTGTTATGCAGGATCTCTGATAATGGAGCGTCGCTGACGAGTGTAATGGAATGATCAGAGAAGTAGTGAGCAACTTTCTTGGTGGTCATATAAATCCCATATACAAGCTTCTCATAGTGAGTATATATTTGCTTCGATGAGGTCAAGACTTCAGAAATATAATATACTGGGCACTGAACTTTGAAGGTTTTCCCTTCTTATTCCCGCTCGACCGTAAGTACCGTACTGACGACTTGTCCTGTGGCTGCAGTGTAAAGCAGCAAAGGCTCTTTGCTGATTGGGGCAGCAACCACCGGCTGGGTGGAGAGCGGAGCTTTGAGCTCTGCAAACGCTGCATCAGCTTCAGGAGTCCACTCGAACTTGTCGAACTTCTTCATCAATCGGTAAAGCGGTAATGCCTTTTCACCGAGACGAGATATGAATCGACTTAGGGAGGCCAAACAACCAGTAAGCTTCTGGACGTCGTGCACTCGCATAGGGCTTTTCATTCAGAGTATAGTGCCAACTTTTTCTGGATTGGCGTCGATTCCCCGTTCGGAAACGAGAAAGCCGAGTAACTTTCCGCCAGGGACTCCGAATGTACACTCTGATGGATTAAGCTTCATATCATACCTCCTGAGGTTGGCAAAGGTTTCAGCAAGGTCAGTCAGCAGGTCGGAACCCTTCCGTGACTTGACCACAATATCATCCATGTATGCTTCCACGTTCCAACTGATTTGAGTGAGTAAACACTTCTGAATCATCCTCATGAATGTGGCTCCGGCATTCTTGAGGCCGAACGGCATGGTAACATAACAGAAGCACCCGAATGGAGTGATGAAAGTTGTCTTGATCTCGTCAGGTCGATAGAGACGGATCTGATGGTACCCGGAATAGGCGTCTAAGAAAGACAGTAGCTCACATCCCGCAGCCGAGTCGACTATCTGGTCGATGCGGGGGAGAGGAAAATGATCTTTCGGGCAGGCCCGATTGATATGTTTAAAGTCAATGCACATGCGAAGTGACTTGTCCTTCTTGGGGACCATGACAATGTTGGTGAGCCACTCGGAGTGGTAGATTTCTTGGATGAACTCCGCTGCTAAGAGCCGAGCCACCTCTTCGCCAATAGCTTTTCTCTTTTGGACGACGGACCGTCGAAGATGTTCCTTGACAGGTTTTACTTTTGAGTCGACTCTCAAGCGATGCTCGGCCAGCTCCCTGGGAACACCTGGCATGTCAGAAGGCTTCCATGCGAAGATGTCCCAGTTCTCACGGAGGAACTGGATGAGCGCTTCTTCCTATTTGGAGTCGAGTGTTGTCGAGATATGAGTCGGGGCGGCGCTGGGGTCGGTCGGGTGGATGTGAGCGGTCTTCGTGTCGCCAGTCGACTGGAAAGCTGACTCTGTAGCGGGCTTCTTGGCTCGCAACAGATCACTCAGGTCTGCAGTCTTTTGGTATTCCTGCAACTCCACCACTGCCATCTGTGCGTTGGCGATCTTCGAACCCTTCTGAAAACATTCTTCCGCTTTCTTCCGATTGCCCGTAATGGTGATCACACCTTTGGGGCCAGGCATCTTCAATTTGAGATACACGTAACATGGTCGGGCCATCAAGCGTGCATAAGCCGGCCTGCCCAAAATAGTGTGATAGGCACTCTGGAAGTCTACAACTTCAAATGTCAACTTTTCTTTGCGGTAATTCTTGGAATCACCGAAAACCATGTCAAGAGCAATCTGGCCGAGTGATTTAGCCTTCTTCCCAGGAATGACTCCATGGAAACTCATGTTGCTGGCACTAAGTCTGGACATCGGAATGCCCATCCCCTTCAACGTCTCAGCGTATAATATGTTCAAACCACTGCCACCATCCATCAGGACTTTGGTCAGTCGAGTGCCTTCAACAACTGGGTCGACCACCAAAGCTTGCCTCCCAGGGGTGGCGATGTGCGTTGGGTGGTCGGACTAGGTGTAATATGTTATGGCAGTCTGAGACCATTTCAGGTAACTAGGTGTCGCCGGAGCGACCATATTCACCTCTCGGTTAATAACTTTCAGTCGACTTTTGCTCTCAACATTAGCAAAAATCATCAGGGTGGAATTGACTTGAGGGTATCCGTCATCACTGTCCTCTTTGTCCTCGACCTTGTCTGACTCCTTTTCCTTACCCTTGGGCTGCTTGCCCTGGAACTGCTGGATCAAGAGTCGACACTGCCGAGTGGTATGTTTCGGGTAAATAAAATTACCCTCTTCATCTTTCTTCGTGTGGACGAGACACGGTAAGTCCAACACATCATTTCCCTCCTAGTCTTTAACCTTTTTGGGGTTCCAAGGCCCTTTAGGTTTCCCTTTAGACTTTCCTTGGGCCAAAGCTAAGGCTTCCCTGGGAGCCGCTAGCTCGGCTTTCCACTTCTGTTTCCGATTGGAATTGCCTCCGGTTTCTTGGGCGACTGACTTGAGCTTGCCACTCCTGAGTCGATCCTCATCTTCAGCATTAGCATACTTGGTGGGAATCTCCATCATCCGATTCAGGGACATATCTCCAATTCGACCGAATTTCAAATTCAGTTCTCTGTACTTGACGCCTTCCTTGAAGGCACAAACTGCTTGGTGGTCAGGCACATTCTCCACCGAGTGATGTAACGTGATCCATCTCTGGATGTAATCCCTCAAAGTTTCATTCGGCTTTTGCACACAAGACCGCAATTCCGTCAGTCCCACTGGTCGCTTGCATGTGCCCTCAAATGTGGTGACGAACACTCGGGAGAGATCTTTCCAAGTGTAAATGCTGCTAGGCGCTAACTGGTTTAGCCACGTTCTGACCGAGCCCTCCAACATGAGAGGCAGGTGCTTCATGGCCACTTCATCATTGTCGCCGCCAATCTGGACGGCCACTCGGTAGTCCTCAAGCCAAGTATCGGGCTTGGACTCGCCAGTGAACTTACTGACTCCAGTCGCCAACCTGAAATTGGGAGGAATCACAACAGCCCTGATGGCTCTACTAAAGCACTCTGGCCCCAAAACATGTACTCTGCTGCTGGCAGGCACATCTCTGTCGTGGCCTTCTCGGTGAGCCCTATTCCTGTCGACCAGACCCTAGACGAGGATGGATCTCGCGTCAAAGCCTGGCCCTCTGGGGTCGACTGGAATCCTTCGCCCACCACTATGAGGGCGCCTGTCATCCTGCTGGCGAGGCACATACGACCGGCTCCTCGGGGGAGGCGTGGGCACTCGACGTTGACCGTCACGATCGACTCGGTGATCATACTGGTCACGCCGGTCTCCCCGTCCCTCACGCCTCGAAGGCGATCTCGGGCTATGAGCCGACTGGACTGTGTCCGCGGCAACGGATCTGCTGTGAATTCTGTTCCGCGACTGAGAAACAGCGGAATTCTCATCTCCTGCTGCCCGGAGTAACGCTCTGATCTGCAGCAAGCCTCTGCCAGCCTCCGATTGGGAAGGCTGAATCGACTCCGCTATACGAGCCGCAACTGCTAAATTCTGAATCGGAGTCCGATATACCTGCGGGGGCAGGAAGAGCTGACGTCGACTGGATTTGGGAACCCGTTGTCGCGCACGCTCGTCGAGTGCTCGCTGGAGGTTCTCCAGTCGAGTGCGCTCAGCCAAGTTTGCCAAGCGAGCGTCCTCCAAGGCGCGAGCCTCGGGGGTTTCTCCAACGATAGGAGTGTGCAGCGCATCCATGTTCCGGCGGCAAAGTTCTTCTCTCTGCAGTGACGTGAGAGGCTCGGGAAGATACTCCTCATGGGGACGCGACGGGTCGCCTCCTCCTGCGCCTCCATCGGTGCGGGTAAAACCGGGGGGACTGGGCGGTCCGTCGACCATCAGAACCTCTCCCGCCGGATCGCTGCTGTCGCACTCGGATGCAGTCTCTTCGGAGCTAGTCGACAGGTTAAACAGGCCGTAGAGGGATTCGTCAGGCTCGATCGCCGCGACTTGAGGGGTGGCCGACTGACGGGCCACCGCGTGTCTCACCCACCGCTGAAGTCTCGACCGACCGGAGCGCTTGCGCCGGCGGGAAATGGGGAGGGAGGACAACACAGGAGCTGACCGGTAGGGGGTCGACACTTGCCGCAGGAGAACGCCGCGGACGCACGCGCTAAAGTGTGTTACCTCGCGGATGGGGAGTGCGTCCACGTCGAGCGGAGCCTCCTGAAGCCAGGCGGAGTCGTCGGCGATGAACGTGAGCGCGCCGAGACGGATCTCGCGGCCCTCCACCAAAACTCCGTCGAAAACCATGATGATTCGGGTCGGAAAAGATCGCAACTCCTCCAACAAAACGCTAAAACACCCGCCCCACGGTGGGCGCCAACTGTCGTGGTTCTAAGTCTGACAGTAATGTAGGGGGGTAAGTATGGAGAGGTGAGGTCTTAGCTATGGAGAGGTTGTAAGGACGCAAGGTTTACGAGTTCAGGCCCTTCTCGGAAGAAGTAAAATCCCTACGTCTCGGAGCCCGGAGGCGGTCGACTGGATTATGTGTGTATGAGTTACAGAGGTGCGAACCCCTGTCTCGGAGGAGGGGGTGGCTTATATAGAGTGCGCCAGGACCCCGGCCAGCCCACGTTACGAAGGGTTCATGAAAGTGCGTTATATCGACTAGAGGGGGGGTGAATAGGCGATTTTTATGAAAGTCTTCAAAATGTGGAAGTTATGAAGACAAACAGTAGAAACAAACCTATTATCCTGCAGCGGAAGGTAGACTACACTAGGCAAGCCATAGTCAAGTATTCAATAGAGTGAAAGCACAATGACAAATAGCTGCAATGTAGTAAGGATCAGGTAGGAAGATATTATGAAGCCAAACAGAACAAGCAGTCACTCAGTGAAGATAAAAGATAGTGTAATCATACAATGACTTCACAAGGAGTAATAGTACATAAAGAGAAGGGAAGGATGAAACCAGTGACTTGTTGAAGACAATGATGGGTTGGACCAGTTCCAGTTGCTGTGACAACTGTACGTCTGGTTAGGGCGGCTAGGTATTTAAACCTGAGGACACACAGTCCAGGACACCCAGTCCTGAACATGCAGCTCAGGACACCCAGTCCTCACCGTATTCCCCTTGAGCTAAGGTCACACAGACCTCGCCCAATCACTCTGGTAAGTCTTCAAGGTAGACTCTCAAACCTTCACAGACTTCGTTCACCGGCGATCCACAATGTCTCTTGGATGCTCAGAACGCGACGCCTAACCGGCTGGAGGATGCATAGTCCTCAAGTGTAATAAGTCTTCAGATCACACAGACAAGAAGACCTAAGTGATGCCTAATTCTCTTTGGCTTTGGGTGGTTAGGGCTTTATCCTCGCAAGGAATTCTCTCTCAAAGGCTTCGAGGTGGGTTGCTCTCAAACGACAAAAGCCACTCTAAATCTAAACAGCCAACCGTTTATGGTTGTACGGGTTGGGCTATTTATAGCCACTAGGCAACCCGACCTGATTTGTCCGAAATGACCCTGGGTCACTAAGGAACTGACACGTGTTCCAACGGTCAGATTTCAAACTCACACGGCAACTTTACTTGGGCTACAAGCAAAGCTGACTTGTCCGACTCTGGACAAGATTCGCTCTCATAGTCTTCACTAGAAGACATAGGTTATGTTTAAGCATCACTTCAGTCATTCTGACTGGTTCTCTTGGACCCCACTTAACAGTACGGTGGTTCCTATGACTCATCACAGAAGAAAAAGAACTACGAAAGATCTAAGTCTTCGAGCTCCATAGGCTTCATGCGGTGTCTTCTCTTGTCATAGACTTCAATGTGAATATCTTCATATACCACCTTTGACATCAATGTCTTCATACATTTTTAGGGGTCATCTCTGGTAGGAAAACCGAATCAATGAGGGACTTCTACCTGTGTTATCCTGCAATTCTCACAAACACATTAGTCCCTCAACTAGGTTTGTCGTCAATACTCCAAAACCAACTGGGGCGGCACTAGATGCACTTACAGTTCAATGTACATTAAGGTAGGGCGTTACTGATAACGCTAGTAATAAAGTGCTATGATGACCATAAAAGCTACTTAATGACCGACCGTTAGCGTGCAGAGTGACTTTAGGTCTCCTGGCCATCGAGTGGTTGGATCTTGGTCAAGTAATTGCTTCTTGGTCGAATGTCTTCGAGTCTGTCGAGTGGAACACCTCCAAGTCGATTGAAAGGTGATTTATTCTAGAGGTGTCCTTGGGTAGGGCAGTTAGGCCAGGTCCGTGACCCTACCCTAGGTACATAGCTTCATCAGTATGTGCTTTGTGAAAGTCCAATTAAGCGTCTTGATCTATCTCTATAGATCTTAATGCCTAATATGTAAGCAGCTTCACTGAGGTCTTTCATTGAAAAACTCTTATTCAAGTATCCCTTTATGCTATCCAGAAATTCTATATCATTTCCAATCAACAATATGTCATCCACATATAATATTAGAAATGCTACAGAGCTCCCACTCACTTTCTTGTAAATACATGCTTCTCCAAAAGTCTGCATAAAACCAAATGCTTTGATCACACTATCAAAGCATTTATTCCAACTCCGAGAGGCTTGCGCCAGTCCATAAATGGATCGCTGGAGCTTGCACACTTTGTTAGCTCCCTTTGGATCGACAAAACCTTCCGGTTGCATCATATACAACTCTTCTTCCAGAAATCCATTCAGGAATGCAGTTTTGACATCCATCTGCCGTATTTCATAATCATAAAATGCGGCAATTGCTAACATGATTCGGACAGACTTAAGCAGCGCTACGGGTGAGAAGGTCTCATCACAGTCAATCCCTTGAACTTGTCGAAAACCTTCCGCAACAAGTTGAGCTTTGTAGATACTAACATTACCATCAGCGTCAGTCTTCTTCTTGAAGATCCATTTATTCTCAATTGCTTGCCGATCATCGGGCAAGTCAACCAAAGTCCACACTTTGTTCTCATACATGGATCCGATCTCAGATTTCATGGCTTCAAGCCATTTTGTGGAATCTGGGCTCACCATCGCTTCTTCATAGTTCGTAGGTTCATCATGGTCTAGTAACATGACTTCCAGAACAGGATTGCCGTACCACTCTGGTGCGGATCTTACTCTGTTTGACCTACGAGGTTCAGTAACAACTTGATCTGAAGTTTCATGATCATCATCATTAATTTCCTCACTAATTGGTGTAGGTGTCACAGGAATAGTTTTCTGTGATGAGCTACTTTCCAATAAGGGATCAAGTACAGTTACCTCATCAAGTTCTACTTTCCTCCCACTCACTTCTTTCGAGAGAAACTCCTTCTTTAGAAAGTTTCTGAATTTAGCAACAAAAGTCGTGATAGAAGGTGTACCCAACAGTCTCCTTTGGGTATCCTATGAAGACACATTTCTCCGATTTGGGTTCGAGCTTATTAGGTTGAAGCTTTTTCACATAAGCATCGCAGCCCCAAACTTTCAGAAACGACAACTTTGGTTTCTCGCCAAACCACAGTTCATAAGGCGTCATCTCAACGGATTTCGATGGTGCCCTATTTAACGTGAATGCGGCCGTCTCTAAAGCATAACCCCAAAACGATAGCGGTAAATCAGTAAGAGACATCATAGATCGCACCATATCTAGTAAAGTACGATTACGACATTCGGACACACCATTATGTTATGGTGTTCCGGGTGGCGTGAGTTGCGAAACTATTTCGCATTGTTTCAAATGTACACCAAACTCGTAACTCAAATATTCTCCTCCACGATTAGATCGTAGAAATTTTATTTTCTTGTTACGATGATTTTCAACTTCACTCTGAAATTCTTTGAACTTTTCAAATGTTTCAGACTTATGTTTCATTAAGTAGATATACCCATATCTGCTTAAGTCATCTATGAAGGTGAGAAAATAACGATATCTGCCACGAGCCTCAACATTCATCGGACCACATACATCTGTATGTATGATTTCCAACAAATCTGTTGCTCTCTCCATAGTACCGGAGAATGGTGTTTTAGTCATCTTGCCCATGAGGCACGGTTCGCAAGTACCAAGTGATTCATAATCAAGTGGTTCCAAAAGTCCATCCGTATGGAGTTTCTTCATGCGCTTTACACCGATATGACCTAAACGGCAGTGCCACAAATAAGTTGCACTATCATTATCAACTCTGCATCTTTTGGCTTCAACATTATGAATATGTGTATCACTACTATCGAGATTCAACAAAAATAGACCATTCTTCAAGGGTGCATGACCATAAAAGATATTACTCATATAAATAGAACAACCATTATTCTCTGATTTAAATGAATAACCGTCTCGCATCAAACAAGATCTAGATATAATGTTCATGCTCAATGCTGGCACCAAATAACAATTATTTAGGTCTAAAACTAATCCCGAAGGTAGATGTAGAGGTAGCGTGCTGACCGCGATCACATCGACTATGGAACCATTTCCCACGCGCATCGTCACCTCGTCCTTAGCCAATCTTCGCTTAATCTGTAGTCCCTGTTTCGAGTTGCAAATATTAGCAACAGAACCAGTATCAAATACCCAGGTGCTACTGCGAGCATTAGTAAGGTACACATCAATAACATGTATATCACATATACCTTTGTTCACCTTGCCATCCTTCTTATCCACCAAATAGTTGGGGCAGTGCCGCTTCCAGTGACCAGTCTGCTTGCAGTAGAAGCACTCAGTTTCAGGCTTAGGTCCAGACTTGGGTTTCTTCTCCTGAGCAGCAACTTGCTTGCTGTTCTTCTTGAAGTTCCCCTTCTTCTTCCCCTTGCCCTTTTTCTTGAAACTAGTGGTCTTGTTGACCATCAACACTTGATGCTCCTTCTTGATTTCTACCTCCGCAGCTTTAAGCATTGCGAAGAGCTCGGGAATAGTCTTTTCCATCCCTTGCATATTATAGTTCATCACAAAGCTCTTGTAGCTTGGTGGCAGTGATTGGAGAATTCTGTCAATGACGCTCTCATCCGGAAGATTAAGTCCCAGTTGAATCAAGTGATTATTATACCCAGACATTTTGAGTATATGCTCACTGACAGAACTATTCTCCTCCATCTTGCAGCTATATAACTTATTGGAGACTTCATATCTCTCAATCCGGGCATTTGCTTGAAATATTAACTTCAACTCCTCGAACATCTCATATGCCCCATGACGTTCAAAACATCGTTGAAGACCCGGTTCTAAGACATAAAGCATGGCACACTGAACTATCGAGTAGTCATCAGCTTTGCTCTGCCAGACGTTCATAACATCTGGTGTTGCTCCAGCAGCAGGCCTGGCACCCAGCGGTGCTTCCAGGACGTAATTCTTCTGTGCAGCAATGAGGATAATCCTCAAGTTACGGACCCAGTCCGTTTAATTGCTACCATCATCTTTCAACTTTGCTTTCTCAAGGAACGCATTAAAATTCAACTGAACAACAGCACGAGTCATCTATCTACAATCAAACATAGACAAGCAAGATACTATCAGGTACTAAGTTCATGATAAATTTAAGTTCAATTAATCATATTACTAAAGAACTCCCACTTAGATAGACATCCCTCTAATCCTCTAAGTGATTACGTGATCCATATCAACTACACCATGTCCGATCATCACGTGAGATGGAGTAGTTTCAACGGTGAACATCAATATGTTGATCATATCTACTATATGATTCACGCTCGACCTTTCAGTCTCCGTGTTCCGAGGCCATATCTGTTATATGCTAGGCTCGTCAAGTTTAACCTGAGTATTACGCGTGGGCAACTGTTTTGCACCCGTTGTATTTGAACGTAGAGCCTATCACACCCGATCATCACGTGGTGTCTCAGCACGAAGAACTTTCGCAACGGTGCATACTCAGGGAGAACACTTATACTTTGATAATTTAGTGAGGGATCATCTTATAATGCTACCGTCAATCAAAGCAAGATAAGATGCATAAAAGATAAACATCACATGCAATCAATATAAGTGATATGATATGGCCATCATCATCTTGTGCTTGTGATCTCCATCTTCGAAGCACCATCATGATCACCATCGTCACTGGCGCGACACCTTGATCTCCATCATAGCATCGTTGTCCTCTCACCAATCTTATGCTTCTACGACTATCGCTACCGCTTAGTGATAAAGTAAAGCATTACAGGGCGATTGCATTGCATACAATAAAGCGACAACCATATGGTTCCTACCAGTTGCCGATAACTCGGTTACAAAACATGATCATCTCATACAATAAAATATAGCATCACGTCTTGACCATATCACATCACAACATGCCCTGCAAAAACAAGTTAGACGTCCTCTACTTTGTTGTTGCAAGTTTTACGTGGCTGCTACGGGCTTAGCAAGAACCATTCTTACCTACGCATCAAAACCACAACGATAGTTTGTCAAGTTGGTGCTGTTTTAACCTTCACAAGGACCGGGCGTAGCCACACTCGGTTCAACTAAAGTTGGAGAAACTGACACCCGCCAGCCACCTGTGTGCAAAGCACGTCGGTAGAACCAGTCTCGCGTAAGCGTACGTGTAATGTCGGTCCGGGCCGCTTCATCCAACAATACCGCCGAACCAAAGTATGACATGCTGGTAAGCAGTATGACTTATATCGTCCACAGCTCACTTGTGTTCTACTCGTGCATATGACATCTATGCATAAAACCAGGCTCGGATGCCACTGTTGGGGAACGTAGTAATTTCAAAAAAATTCCTACGCACACGCAAGATCATGGTGATGCATAGCAACGAGAGGGGAGAGTGTTGTCCACGTACCCTCGTAGACCGAAAGCGGAAGCGTTATGACAACGCGGTTGATGTAGTCGTACGTCTTCACGGCCCGATCGATCAAGCACCGAAACTACAACACCTCTGAGTTCTAGCACACGTTCAGCTCGATGACGACCCTCGGACTCCGATCCAGCAAAGTGTCGGGGAAGAGTTCCGTCAGCATGACGGCGTGGTGACGATCTTGATGTTCTACCGTCGTAGGGCTTCGCCTAAGCACTGCTACAATATTATCGAGGATTATGGTGGAGGGGGGCACCGCACACGGCTAAGGAACGATCACGAAGATCAACTTGTGTGTCTTGGGGTGCCGCCTTGCCCCCATATATAAAGGAGGGAGGGGGAGGTGCAACCGGCCCCTAGGGGTGCGCCTGGAGGAGTCCTACTCCTACCGGGAGTAGGACTCCCCCCTCTTGCCTTGTTGGAGAAGGAAAGGGGAAGGGGAAAAGAGGAAAGGGGGGCACCGCCCCCCTTCCTTGTCCTATTCGGACTAGGGGGGAGGGGGCCCGCGGCCTGCCCTGGCCGACCCTCCTCTTCTCCCTTAGGGCCCATGTAGGCCCATTAACCCCCGGGGGGTTCCGGTAACCCCTGGTACTCCGGTAAAATCCCGTGTTCACCCGGAACGATTCCGATATACAAATATAGGCTTCCAATATATCAATCTTTATGTCTCGACCATTTTGAGACTCCTCGTCATGTCCGTGATCACATCTGAGACTTTGAACAACCTTCGGTACATCAAAACATATAAACTCATAATGAAACTGTCATCGTAACGTTAAGCATGCGGACCCTACGGGTTCGAGAACAATGTAGACATGACCGAGACACGTCTCCGGTCAATAACCAATAGCGGAACCTGGATGCTCATATTGGCTCCCACATATTCTACGAAGATCTTTACCGGTCAGACCGCATAACAACATATGTTGTTCCCTTTGTCATCGGTATGTTACTTGCCCGAGATTCGATTGTCGGTATCTCAATACCTAGTTCAATCTCGTTACCAGCAAGTCTCTTTACTCGTTCCGTAATACATCATCTCACAACTAACTCATTAGTTGCAATGCTTGCAAGGCTTATGTGATGTGCATTACAAGAGGGCCCAGAGATACCTCTCCGACAATCGGAGTGACAAATCCTAATCTCGAAATACGCCAACCCAACATGTACCTTCGGAGACACCTGTAGAGCTCCTTTATAATCACCCAGTTACGTTGTGACGTTTGGTAGCACACAAAGTGTTCCTCCGGCAAACGGGAGTTGCATAATCTGATAGTCATAGGAACATGTATAAGTCATGAAGAAAGCAATAGCAACATACTAAACGATCGGGTGCTAAGCTAACGGAATGGGTCATGTCAATCACATCATTTTTCTAATGATGTGATCCCGTTAATCAAATGACAACACATGTCTATGGTTAGGAAACATAACCATCTTTGATCAACGAGCTAGTCAAGTAGAGGCATACTAGTGACACTCTGATTGTCTATGTATTCACACAAGTATTATGTTTCCAGTTAATACAATTCTAGCACGAATAATAAAAATTTATTATGATATAAGGAAATAAATAATAACTTTATTATTGCTTCTAGGACATATTTCCTTCAATCCTGTGAGTACACCATTAGTATCTGAATCTGCTTTGTATAATTAAGACACACTTTCTACATATCGCTGCTATATTGGTACCATGTGATCACTTAACATGAGTGTGACTAGCCTATTTTCTTGCCTAACTGTGTGATTGCATATAGTAATGCATGGCTTCTCTATTTAAATGAAGAGTTGTGTTTATCATAATAATTATATACAACAGACTTGTTTCTTTCTGTTTATATAATAATGTCGTTCGTCTTCTACCATATGTTTTCTTCATTACATGTCTTCTAATTGTTCATCTTTTTTCTCTTTTGACGACAAAATAACTTCGTGTTTCGAAATATTTAGTACGCCATCATGGTCTTTCTTAAGGGTGTTCAGGCCTTTTTTTCCTTCTATAAATTAGTGGTCTTCTATTCATGTTGCGAACACCAATATGGCATCTCGCCATTCCCCACGATCCACATGTTAAGTATGGATTTATTTAATGATAATATGAACTTTTGTTCTTTTAGTTCCACTCTTAAATGTTTTGGTTCTTGAAGGCCTGCACTTTCCTGGTGGAGTAGGAGCAAAATAATTCAGAGGCTTTAAAGCTGCTGCACTTTAGTAGTTAGGATCAATTCTTTGTTTGGTTTGAAATGCTCCTCAATTCCTCCTATTTGATTGTATCCAAAGGACAGGAAATATATTCAGAAAGCGTCAGTTTTGTATTCCGTGTGCTTTCAGTTAATCCTTCAAAATTTCATGATACATCGGGTTTATAAAGGGCTATCTCACAAGCGGGCTATCTCACAAGCACTTGATAGCAAGAGAATTACTCCATGACATTGGCTCAATTGCATGTAGTGGCTATTCTCCAAAATAAGATTGTTGCTTACTCTGCTTACCACCTTCTCATTCCAGGCCCTCTAGCTATAGTCATGGAAAAGATGGTGTTCGGAGCTATATCTTGGAAAATATTTCTTGTCAATCCATTAAATTTCCGAGGTAAAAATTTTCCATCGCTTCTAGACTATAGTGCGTTCCATAAATAGCTTGCGTATAGTATTATAAATGTACTCTTTTCCTTTATTTCGATAAGGTATTTTAATGTTTCCTGTTCTCCATATGCAATTAGTGTATAATAGCTGCTAATTTTTGCCTTCTGTACTTCTTTAGAAAATGTTGTTGAAGGTAAGAGTAGGACAATGCTAGATATAACTGATGCTAATATGCTGCTGAAGGTAGGAATATGATGGCATGCTCATAATTTCAGATGATTAAGAGGCTGGTCAAGGCCGGAAATAAATTTACTGGGTAACTAAATTAAGAAGTACTATCAACCTATCCTCCTTTAGGCTATCCTCTTTCTTCTGTTGGAAATTATTGTCTCCTATTCATTCTGTGAACTTCCGCACAAATGAAACTCTGTTTTCAAGTTGTTCTTTCCATTTTCTTTAAGGAGCTCCTTCAGTTAGTATGCTTGAATATTAAATCTTTTAAATTTGCACTTTGTTTGGTATTAGTCCGACATGCCTTAAAGTTCTTGTTAGAAGGTTAGAAATGGAGGAGCTGGACATGGATGGCGAGAAGGCGGCCAGACCCGAGTTCGCCTACCCGGTGACGAGTGTACACATTCACAAGTTCCCACTCGCAGTTATACCCAATATAACAACCCAATCTCCATTTGTGCGCCTTGCCCTCAAGCGATGGCATCTTAACATCATACGTATCATTATCAAGCAGCATCAACTTACACAAGGCGAGGCTTCCCTCATCCCCGCGCCAGTCAGCAGGGTCACAGAAGAAGATAGGGGAGATCACGCTCCTGGACCCTTGGGTTCCTTGTAATGATGTTATTAGTTGAGTTCGAGAATGGTCTTGAACGAACCTGCCATGCTAGCCGAGGTGATGACATTCGCACCGATCAATGAGTTCCTCCACCGCGTCATTTCAGATCGGGGCAAGAATAACGGGGTTTCCGGCCTGTTCCCTCCATGGAGAAGACGATCGAACAATGGGAGAAGGAAGGGTGAAGGCAAATGGAGGAGGGAGGAAGAGCGTGTGACAGCAGTTCCAAATCGAGGGAAAGGCGAAGAGTTGGTGGACGGTTGCCGGCGAAGAGTTGGTGGACGGTTGCCATGGTACACGAAGAGGCGCCTGGGGAGCGAACGGTTGCCACAGAGGTCACAGACTGACCACAAGGGCCGAGTGAACCGCATGCAATCCCATCGCACAACACACACGTCTTGTTAAGTTGAACCGTTTCTGTTCTCTTGTGTCAACGCAAACAGTTCATCCGAGTTAACCGCATGCCGTATATCGCACACACATTGATCTGGCTGACCGTTTCTTTTATGTTGCCTAATCACAAACAATTCCTCTGAGTGAACCATATGTTGTATATCGCACACACCTTGATCTGGCTGACCGTTTCTATTGTGTTGCCTAATCACAAACAGTTCATCCAAGTAAACCGTATGCCGTGTATCGCACACGCCTTCATCTCGCTGCCCGTTTCTTTTGTTCCTCCTCATCGCAAATAGTTAATTGAACTGAACCGTATGCCCTTCATCGCACACGCAACTAAAATCTGAACCGTGTTCGATGCATCCGTCATCGCATACGTTTTATGCATTTTTGACGGTTTTCATACAGCATCGTTTGCGATTATTGCATCGCACATACTTTCCCGAAGGGTCTCTGATCGTAGTGTTGCGTTAGCAGCATCCTGCAGTAGTGCTAACTCTTGGCAGTGTATGATCCTTTACCAGGTGTCCATGACCAAGAGTCAGGTTCCTGGGGACATCTTTGTAATCCACTTAAAGCAAAGTTAAGAGAAACCAGCTCATCCATTGCTTCATGAGATAATGGTAATTGAAAATAAGTACCAATATAGAAATCTTCAATAAAGTCCTTGACAGATATCTTGTCATCCAGAGCAAAGGAGAAGAGTCTGGGGAATCTCTCCTTAAGAGGCAAATGGCTTCCACCCAAGTTCCAAGCATCATGCCAAAACAGAGAGTTGTTGCCATCATTGATGGTGATAGTAGTATGAGATCTATAAACCTCATTTAGCTTCATGATATCTCTCCACCAAAAAGAGCCACACTGAACAGTTGCATGGGGAACCACTCCATTTGTGGCAAGCGTCCCAAATCAAGGAGACCCAAGGTATATCTACTTTGTTGTAGAACTTATGCAAGTGCTTTGTGAGCAAGGCCTTATTTTGAACTGCAAGATTGATGATCCCCATGCACCCTTTATCTTTTGGTTTACAAACCATTGGCCAGGTTGTTAAAGATTGTTTTGGGGTATCAGAATTTCCTCTCCATAAACATTGCCTCATTATTCTTTCCAGCTGCTTAATAATTGTAGATGGTAAACTCAGACTGCAAAGAAAATAAATGGGCATGGAGGAGAGGACTGACTACAAAAGTTGCAATCTTGCACCTTGGGAAAGCAGAGAGGAACTAGAAGAGAGCCTCCTTTCAACTATGTCAACAACAGGCACCAGATCTTGAATTTTTAGGCTTTGTGATACCCACAAGTAAACCCAGGTATATGAAAGGAAGGGATCCAACCTGACAACCAAAAATAGCAGCCAATCTAACTGCTTCCTCCTGTGTGACATTGATGGGCAAGATTTCAAGACTTATGGAAATCTATTATATTATTAAACCGATAGAAAATGAACGGTAAAGATTTAACTATACAAAGTTAAGATGTATCAATGGATGAGATTTATCAGTATTATAAATATACTAAACCTAGCCAGGATTATTTTTTCTTGTTTTTTTGACTTTTTCTTGCAGTAAAAATCGGACCAATGAGGTGCTGCCACGATAATTACCGGGGGACCTGGGAGGGTACACTTTAGGGTGGATTTAGCAATCCTGCATCATAAACAGGACATCCCTTTTGCTCGGCATGTGCTGCATGGCATCTGTATCTGATTTGACTACGTCGTTTTTTTGTTCCTGTTTGGATGGGTCTACACACCGGCTGCTTCTGGGTGCTGTTGTTTGGTGGCATGTATGTGTCGATTTACATCAGATGTGTTGTACTACTTGAAATCTTCCCACGTCATCCATGAGTTGCACCTTTTGTCCGTGGGTTGGCACGTGTGCGCTGTGTACAACTTCAAGTCGGTACCGCTTCAGCCGTGTGTTCTGGACGCTCCCGAAAACTCTCCTCCAATGCCGTGCATAACTCAGCCACCTATTCACCGCCGTACTGGCCTATAAAAGGGCTCTTCTTCGTATGTAGCATCTTGCCCCGCGCCGCAGCGCCGGGTTGCCTCCACCCAGAAGAAGCCGCCCACAACACTATCCTCCTAATTAGTCACGTTGGCGCTCCCGCCGACGCCCGCCACAGTGTCACGGTGGTGTCGACGGCGAGGCTGCCACCACCACCTGCCATGGTGACGGTGGTGTCAACGACGAGTACGCCATCACCATCAAAACCTGCCACGGCCATGGTGTCGACGACGAAGATTAAGCTGCGGTGTTCGGCTTCGCGGCGTTGGCGCGCCTGTTGGAGAAGCGGAAGGAGTACATAAAGATTTGGTGGCGCCGGGTTCGTGTGGCTGGACTGATGGGTGCGGGAGTCGAGCGTCCTGGAGGAGCTGCTGGCCATCAAGATCTTCTCGGATACCTCCGGTTTCCACTACACACGCGGTCATCGCTCTGCCATCCGCATCTCACATGTCGACCGTCGTCTTCGAGACCTTCCGCCTCGGTCTCCCAGGTGTACGCTGGTTCGTCATGGGCGACGACGACACGGTCTTCCTCCCGGACAACCTCCTCGCCGTCCCTTACTACATCGTGCATGGCGGAGCTGGGCGTGCCGACACTCAGGGTTCACCCAGTACGACGTGTACAGTGACCTCCTGGCCCCCTCGCCGCTCACCAGGTGGCGCCGCTGGTGTCGCTGCACCACCTCGACGTAGTGCGGCCGGCCGGCCGCTGATCCCCAACGTGCATTCGCGCCCGGCATCTCTGCGGAGGCTGTTCGGCGGGGGTGATGCAGCAGTCGATATGCTACATCGCGGCGAAGCGGTGGACGGTGTCAGTGGCGTGGGGGTTCATGGTCACTGGTGACGGTGGCGAGGGCGTCGTGTTGGCGCGGGAGATGGAGATGCCGGCGCGGACGTTCATGAACCGATACCGGCGCGCCGACTACAAGGCACGCGCGTTGAACACGAAGCCCCTGGCGCACAACCAGTGCGAGAGGCCCGCGCTCTACTACCTGCCGTCGGCGTGGTGCACAGTGGTGCGCGTCATCGTGCTCGAGAAGTCTGACCCGGAATTATGGGACCTGGTAATGCTCACTCTGCCTATTTTACGTGTCAGAAGGCTGCTGGACGAGTGATCCATTCAGAGCGATACGCTTCAAAACTTTATACAATTCTAACTTTGTAAGTAGCTTGAGCGGAGGATAAAGGCAGCTCCTCCTCGGTTATTCAGAGTAAAGGCGTGCTGTCTGTATGTTGTCATTTGCAGGTTGTAAGATCACTGAAGGCGCTTACAACCCATCTGTTCTTGCTGCCAAGTTGGTGTGCATTTGCGCCATATTAGCTGCTGCATTTGCCTCCTTATTATTCGATCGAATTCTGGTTGAGCCGCAGTGATGGTGATTACGTCGTGGTCCTTGGTGGGCTAGCTATAAGAGACACTGAATTTGGCAGATTCCTAGACGTATACTCTGTCAGGTTGCTTTTGTATAATTGTATCATGTTTTGAGAAGTTTCAGACATTCTGCATCTTCTTTATTCCTCTCTAGATTGCTACACTTTTCTGAATACAAATTCAATATTATGTTTTTCATGAATTTAATTACACATTATTCCAGTACAAAAATTTCTGATTTCTCATCATTCCTGTACTGTAATAAACTTTTCATCAGGTCTGAAACCTACAATGACATATCACACATCATTCCTGTACTGTATCTATGTGCATTTGGACCTAGCTAAGGAAGATTTACACCCTTGATACGTGAGTGTATCATGAATAAATTCATGCCATTTGCTACTTGCTCAACTATATGCCATGATCATCTCTTACAAATTATGTGCAACCCTATATGTGTTTCTTTGCACTTACAAATTTTTTTCCTTTTTTTCGATAGACACCTTCTTCAGTCTAAGTAAAATGATGGGTGACTGCCTATAAGAGCGTGAAGATGTCCAGAGCAAACAATATCTGATGGTGTTAGCAGCATGGGGAGCTCAAACAATAGATATCCAGATGATAATCTGTTTAAGACCTACCTTGCCAGAGTAAAATCCAACATTCCATCTAGAAGGTTGATTACCTGCCTTACAATAGCCTGCCAACTCGATTTGAAATTAGGAGTGTGAGGGGTGGATGTATGTTAGGTACAGAGTATAGGGATCGATCTATGGATTGCTCTCTGAAGTAGTAGCTGGTACAAATCGATTACAGGAGCCTTGCTCTCGAATTTGTGGAGGAATAGAGGAAGAACTAGGGTTCGGGAGAGAGTGAGTAGGTAGCCGCCGGTTCGTCCTTTGATCCACTGGATGGTGTGCTCTTCGTGCGCCTCCCTGAAGTAGCGAGCGGTGCGGGCTCAGTTGACCCACTCCGGCCCATGGACGCGTTGGCTGGGCCGTCTGGCTCGTGTGGGCCGCTGGGCAGTAGCTGTGCTGCTGTGGTCACTGCCCAGTGGGTCCTGCTTGTCAGGGGTGCTAACATCCCCCTCTCCTTGAGATGAGGATTGTCCCCAAGTCTCTGCATGAGGAAAGCGCGCCATGAGGCTGGCCTTGTCCTCCCAGGTGGTGCCCAAAGTGGCAGAGTTAGACCATTGCACCTTCACTTGTTCCTGCACACCCCCGTTCTTTTTGCACCAATGCGTTTGCAAAACTGCCACCGGCACAGCAAGATCGTCAGAACAATGAGGCAATTGTGGTTCGACTGACATACCAGGGAGTAGAGCACGGCGAAGCAGCGACACGTGAAAGACTGGGTGCACTTTGGCTTCAGGTGGTAGTTGCAGTTTATACGCCACTTCGTTGATTTTGTCGACGATGAGGAATGGCCTGTAGAACTTGTATGCAAGTTTGTGGTTCGCTCGCGGCGCCACAGATGACTGAATGTATGGTTGCAGTTTGAGGAACACATGCTCGCCCACTTGGAATTCTCTGAAAGATCGCTTCTTGTTCTTGTTTGCTTGGTCTTTCATGAGTGGTCGTGCTCTGTTCAAATGCTGTTGTAGCAGATCTTGAACTGTTGCTCTTTCATCCAGCCAAGATTGCAGCGCTGGCACTGAGCAAATGCTCTTTGCGGTAATCCCCAGTTGTGAAGGTTCGTATCCGAACAGTGCCTTGAATGGAGTCATGCCGATAGCAGAGTGATGTGCATTGTTGTAGCAGAATTGAGCGAGTGGGTTCCAAAAATTCCATCTCCTGGGACATGCTTGAGTGAAACAACGAAGGAAGGTCTCGACGCACTGATTGACACGTTCAGTTTGCCCGTCAGTCTGGGGGTGATTTGCTGTGCTCAAACGAAGTTCGGTGCCTGCCCCACGGAACAACTCCTGCCAGAAGTGGCTGGTGAAGACTGGGTCCCTATCAGAGACGATCGCCTTAAGTAGACCATGTGTCCTATAAATCTGATTCATGTATAGTTGTGCCACCGAAGCCGCCGTGTATGGATGAGCCAGAGGGAGGAATTAAGCAAACTTGGTGCGTTTGTCAACTAGCACCAACAAGCAGTTGAACTTGCTGGACTGGGGAAGACCATCGACGAAATCCATTGAAATCAGATCCCAAGGTTGCTGAGGAACCGGTAGTGGCAGTAGCAGACCTGGGGCTGCTGCACGGTCTGGTTTAGCTTGCTGACACACCTGGCAACAGCGAACATACTGCTGAATTTGGGGCTTCATCTTGGGCCAGGCAAAAAGATGTCGAATGCGACGGTAGGTAACATGGAACCCAGAATGGCCGCCGATGGGGCTGTCGTGGAAAGCTGATATGATCATTTGCTGTATACTGGTGCTCCCCCCAGCCAAATCCTGCCTCTGAAATAGATAATCCCTTGCCAGAGAGAAAATTTGCCTTTTGGGTCCTCCCGGATGGCCAGTTGCGACAGCAGACGTGACGCTTGGTCGTTGCTGTGGTAACTGCTGATGACATCCTCGAGCCACGCAGGGCTGCATGACGTGGTCAAGAAAAGCGTGTCGCTTGGGTTGGCACGAGACAGCGCGTCTGCGCCAGCATTCTCAACCCCTTTTTTGTACCTGATGCGATAGCGTAGGCCAAGCAGCTTGGTGAAAGCTTTTTTCTGCCAAGGAGTTGTCAGGTGCTGGTGCTCCAAGTGAATCAAGCTCTTCTGGTACGTCAGTATGTCAAATTCTGCGTGTTGCAGGTACGGGCGCCACTGATCCACGGCTACTACTATAGCCAAGTATTCCTTCTCGTACGTGGACAGCTCTTGGTAGCATGGACTGAGCGCTTTGCTCATGAAGGCGATTGGGTGCCCCTGTTGCTGAAGGATCGCGCCAATGCCATGGTCGCTTGCATCTGTCTCAATTGTAAATGGCTGTTTGAAATTAGGGAGAGCCAGCACTGGAGCAGAAATCAGTTGTTGCTTGAGCACCTGAAAGGCTGTTTCAGTTGTAGAAGTCCAGAGGAAAGGAGTCCCTTTCTTGAGCAAGTTAAACAGAGGGCGCGCGATCACTCCAAAGTTTTTGACGAACCTCCTGTAGTAGCCTGCAAGTCCCAGGAAACTGCGAACCTCTTTGACATTTGTTGGTGCTGTCTAGTTGCTGACTGCTGCAATTTTGTAGGGTTCAGTAGCGACACCTTGCGAACTGATGACATGACCGAGATAAGAAATCTGCTGCTAACCGAAAGCACACTTGCTAAGTTTGGCTTTCCAACTGTCTTTGCGGAGAAGAGTGAGCACTTGCCTCAGATGCTCAACATGCTCACGGAGTGTTGCACTAAAGACGAGAATATCGTCGAAGAATGACAGTACACACACACGGTTGACTGGCTTGAGTGTGGTGGTGACTGCTCTGATGAAAGTGGCCGGTGCTCCCGCAAGACCAAAAGAGACCACCCGGAATTCAAAGTGCCCCTGGTGTGTCTGAAAAGCTGTCTTGTATTCCTCCCCAGGGGCTAAGCGGATCTGATGGTAGCCTGCGCGAAGATCCAGCTTGGAGAACCAAGCTGCGCCGTGGAGTTCATCCAAAAGTTCTTCAATGATAGGTACTGGGAACTTGGCGACCACTGTGAGCATGTTGAGTTGGCGGTAATCGATGCACAGCCGCCATGTACCATCTTTCTTCTTGACTAAGATGACTGGTGAGGAGAACGGCTCGTGCTTCTCTGTATCACACCAGATCGCAACAACTCTTCAACTTGTTTCTCTATCTCAGTCTTGTGTTCTGGCTTGTGTCTGTAAGGCCTGATATTGGCTGGTTGCGCTCTGGGAATGAGCGGAATCCTGTGATCACAATCACGTCGAGGAGGAAGGCCTTTTGGTTCAGAGAAAACATCTGCGAATTCATCGACCACCTTCTGAATACAGTCGGGAACAGGTGCTATTGATTCCTTGTCTGGTGCAATCATGCATAAGTGCACGATATGTGAGACTGCTCCGTTGCTGCAGAGGCTCTACAGTTGGATGCTATTGATGGTTTCGCAAACGACAGAAGCTGCATCATGTCCATTCAGACGAATAGGCCCCGCAGGGGTGATCGTTTCGATGAAACGAGCGCGCCAATCGACAGTCATGGGACTGTGTTCTTCGAGCCAATCCATCCCTAGGATGGTGTCGTAGGTACAGAGAGGAAGCACCTTCAGATCCGTGAAAAATTCATGCCCTTGAGCATACCACACGCAGTGGGGAATGTAAGTGGAGCAGATCATTTTGCCGCCGTCCGCGACTCGAACACGGCCCGGTATGGTCATTGCTCGGACACCGGCGGGAGTCGTGGCCAGTTGCTCGTCGATGAAGGAGTTGGAGCTGCCCGAGTCGATGAGAAGGAGCACTTCATGCCCTTGTATCCAGGCTCGTAACTGGAATGCCTTGGCAGAGACGCCGCAAGTCACGGCAGAAAGAGAAATTGCCATGACTGTGTTGTTTGGGCCTTCGTCTTGCTGCACTTGAGTGTCGATGAAGTTGTCGAGGCCGATCATGTCGAGGAGCTCTTCGACGACGTGTAACTGCACCGAAGTGTGGCATACATGATCATGTCCCCACTTCTCGCCACACTTGAAGCAGAGGCCACGGGCGCGTCGATAGTCCCTCAGCGCTTTGATCTTGGACAAGTCCGCTCGCGCAGCGTCAGTCCCGCGTCGATCGATGGCGATTGTTGGAGTCGAGTGGTGCACCGGAGGTGGGGGCAGTGGCAAAGGCACTGCAATCCTTGAAGGCGCGTCGGGTGGTCGTGGTGGGTGTCCCCGAGCCACATCCGCCACCTCCTCCTGGAGCTGCGCAAGCGCGCACGCTGTGTCCAGATCAGGGGGCCGCTGCACCATGACGACCGCCCTGATGTCCGTCCTCAGGCCCTCGACAAAACGTGTGAGAAAATAGTAAGGGTGAATTGTTTCAGAATATGAATTCAAATGGTTGATGATAGACTCGAATCTCTCAATATAATCTGCTACTGTAGTGGTTTGGTGAACTGCATTGAATTGGCGAATGAGAGTTTGGTGGCGATCGCGGCCGAACCGCGTGCAGAGAAGTGCAGTGAACGAGTCCCAATCGAATTCACCCAGACAGCGCTGGATGGATTGCAGCCATATTGCTGCTGGCCCCGAAAAATTCAGAGATGCCATAGGAACCCAAAATGAAGGCACAATCCCAAACATGGAAAAATACTGCTCACATAGAGTTTTCCATAGATTAGGATTTTCACCCGAGAACTGCGGAAACGAAATGGAGGGGTGCGCTTGGCGAAGCCCGGTGAGCATCTGGCTGGCATGCGAGAACGGGGACAGCGGAACGGGAGAGGTGGGGTTCGGGGTCGTACTGTTAGTCGGGAGCGGCGGCGGCGTCGTGAGGGACGCCGCCGATGGCCCCCGTTTGATCTGAAATTCACCGTGGCCATCGGGCCCTTGAGGATGGATCCCCGCGTCAGCGCCCTCGGGCACTTGATCCGCGTCGGGGTGAGCTGGTGGAGGTGCTTGCGCACGTTGTAGTCCGGTGACGGCGTCACCCAGATCTGCTACACGGCGCTGGAGATCGGGACGCCACGAGAGCAGATCGTCGATCTTCGTCGCGGTAGACTGCTGGGCCTTGGTCAGGCCGTCGATGGCGGCCTCGATCTTGTTTTCGAAGCGGGCGAGGAAAGCTAAGATGCTCGGATCCATGGCTTCTCGTGCGTGTCGCAGCCCTCTTGTCTCGATGAGATTCGCCAGATTGGAGCGGGAAGGAGTGGTGGCTGGATCTCTAATACCAGATGTTAGGTACAGAGTATAGGGATCGATCTATGGATTGCTCTCTGAAGTAGTAGCTGGTACAAATCGATTACAGGAGCCTTGCTCTCGAATTTGGGGAGGAATAGAGGAAGAACTAGGGTTCGGGAGAGAGTGAGTAGGTAGCCGCCGGTTCGTCCTTTGATCCACTGGATGGTGTGCTCTTCGTGCGCCTCCCTGAAGTAGCGAGCGGTGCGGGCTCAGTTGACCCACTCCGGCCCATGGACGTGTTGGCTGGGCCGTCTGGCTCGTGTGGGCCGCTGGGCAGTAGCTGTGCTGCTGTGGTCGCTGCCCAGTGGGTCCTGCTTGTCAGGGGCGCTAACAATGTAGAACCTGTATGTCCTGTGCGTTAAGGGGGTGAAATGTCTCGCAAGTGATGCTCCTTGAGAATCCAATGTACAAGAATGTAGCTTGGCAACAGAAATAGCTCAACACATTCTGAATAAAAATCTGATACGACTATTAAATAAATTGCAGGTATTTCTTTGGGTTTGGTGGTTTAACCGCAATAAAGTAGATGCAGTGACCTGATGAGTAAATTCCCGATTTCCGGTACAGAGCAGCACTGGTTCAGAGGTAACGCAGAGGCAAGTCAGAGCAGCACTGGTTCAGAGGTAACGCAGAGGCAAGTCAGAGCAGCACTGGTTTCTGGTACATTGCATATATGAATGCAGATCGTTTGTTCAAATTCATCTCATGTCTAATGGTGCAAGCACACTTCATTATTCCCCAAGCAAATAAGTGTTCCTCAAACAAATAAACAAACTAGATATTATGCTGAACCTGCTTTATCCCATCTTTTGCATATTCTGCTGTATTGATGATCGTAAAACATCATGTCCGCCAAAATTGCATCGTCTACCTCAGTTGAATATCTTCAAGCAGCCAAGTTATTTTTCGTGGTACAACCAAACATAATATGCATCGGTCCATTTGACCAGGGACTAAAACCAATATTTTCACACTGGAACTCGGCGATATACTTCTCTTCACCAAGATGTTTAGTTATAGAAAAAGGCCTGCTGCACTGATTTTTATATGTACATAACCCATACAATATGCATATATATTTATCATATTAACATGTACTCGCTCCATCCAAATGTAATGGACGAGATGGCCAAAACTCTAATACTTCTACTCACCCGATTGATCAAATTAGTCTGTCCAGCATCTTTCCCTCCAATTTTCATCACATCAAAAACCAAATAGTAATCTAAGCATACAAGCCCCTCATTCATTATACAACAACATACATTAAAAATGGAATCCTGGGGTCTGTCTTTAGTTGGCCCCACTCGGTCTTATACCCTTGGGGGCAGAACATATAGTCTTCCGCTTATTTTTTAACTGAAAACTGGCATTCGGTTTTATGGCAGGCACATCACTGGCACTGAACCTTCTAAGATGTTTTGGTGATAGAAATTTCTGGGTCACAAACTGAGGTTGTATTACTATTGAACATACTTAGCAGTAGTTTATTATGATCTTTTACATTATATTTTCTAAGTCATGTTACTTAGTTTCATATATGTATTGCTGAGAATTTTGTTTCCATTCACAGTTGTCCGTTGTCAGTAACTGTAACATAAAAGTTTTTTTTTTGACTGAACTGTAACATAAAAGTGAATGCTTCACCTTCTTGAACAGATTCTTAATGGCAGGATAGTATCTGAGAAAGTTTGTTAGTCTTATTTCTAAGTACATCTCTCTTCATTTGATTGATTGCTTATGCCTAATTTTATTGATGTTCCCTCCTTCAACATGACTGGTGTAATCAGATGAAATGCCGCATATTTGGCTAATTATATTCATGAGGTTACTGGAAAAAATTAAGGCCCTTCCTCCTGCCATTTTGTGAAATAAGACGAGGCTCCCAACTTCATGTTGCAAGTGGTTTTTGATCTGTTAAAGCTTTTTCTGGCCGCCACTTGGTGAGGTAGAGAAACAAGTATGTTCAAGCCTTGTTGGTTTATATCAAATAATGGCTCATATTGTTCTGACCTGTGGGTGTATAAATATTGCTTTGTTTTAGTGGAGACACACGAAGGAATACTTTTAAGCTGATCATGGGTTGTTTAACAAAGTTTCCATGAACACTGTTTCCTTGGGTATATGCTACCATAGATCATCATCAGTTCATCGCATAATGCTCCCTTCACTCCGAGTGATATGGTTGTTTCTATATTAAAAGCTGCTTAATTTTGCTGTTTATGGTAAGAATTTATATCATTGCCTGATTCCACAAGATTTAACCGGCTAATTAAAGCCTGAAGGTAACAAAGTGTTCTTTTGAATAATATACACAATTACTCTTCGGAGCGCCTTTTGTGATCTGAAATAGTTTTTTCTCTTGGCTAAATTATTTTATCTCTAATTTTTTTCCATGAAATGCACATTAATTTTTATGTGATGATCAAAATAGTTGATTTTTGTACTGCCTCAATGGTTGTACTTTGGATCAGATCTAAGTTTTTTTGTTATGAAATGTGGAAATTTATTAAATTTTAGCTACCGAAAGCACTGTTCTGATGTTCCTTACTTTTGGCCATGTTGTGTATTTGTTTCAACTTGGTGGACAGACCCTTGCTATGTACAAAATAAACTAAAAGTTTCCATAATGATAGATATTTGTGTCTATAATTTGTCTTGAACAAAACAATTTGCTAAAAAGCCTCAAGTTATACAACAAATTTCATCATAACGTATTGTACGTCCCTTTTTTTGATAGCGAATAACTATTTATTACTCTATTACTTGGACCATAGTCTACATAGTCGCGACTGATCGATGGGCGCGGCGTGTCGCCGCGCGGGCTAAGCTAGTGTTTACTAGAGTCCACGAGCCAGAAAAACATGGCAATTTGACATAGCAATAGACGGGTTTCCAGCGAGAACCATAGACGGACATGACCACGGATCCTGGCGTTCTTATTTTGTTTTGGCAACAATACGTACATTAATTTAGAATATTTTGAGAAAAGCAACAGTAAAAAAATAGCTTAGAAAACGGTTGGGATTTGCTTTAAAGAAGTGCATGTATGCAATTAGAAAATAGCGAACGTACAAAATCAGGTCACTTCATACATACAAATTGTGTTACACGCCCTTCATCCAACACGTAAGCCTTTTCTATTAAAAATCTGTCCGAATCAATCAGGGCAAAAACTTTGACGGCATGCAACTATGGAAAATCTAAACACCACAAAAAAGAGTCCGAGCATAATACATGTGTTGAGGTCGTTTATGGTTTCAGCAAATTAACCAATCCGATCCACATTAAAAAATGAATCCTGAGGTACTTTAGTGTTTAAAGTTGAGAGCTGTTAAAAATATACTGTTTTTTTGTGTGATAATCATAATACGCACTTCACGTTGGGCAACAAAGTTTCTCTAACTAGAGTAAAAAAAAATGATGTGTACGCACATAACAAAAGGAGTGAGGTAAAGAGAGCTGTTAAAAATAAATATATTTTTTGCGGGATATTCAAAATACATACTTCATGTTGGCAATAATGTTTCTCTACCTGGAGTAAAAAAAGAAGTGATGTGTATGCACATAACAAAAGGAGTGGGGTAAAGAGATTACTAAAATAGGAATACTTTTGTTAAATAAATATTAAATATGCCTACAAAAGTTTTAGTAAACAAAATTACGTGAACTTCCATATATTATATAAATCAATCAAGTTTGGTCGCCAACATGAATATTAATTTTCACACAGCTTTTTAACAAAATTATTTTTAAAACTATCATTTGTGCATAGAAAAAATTATAATAAATATATCGGAGGAAATACGTATCGTCTAACATTTAACAGTGCATCACACACTTCACGGACCAGGAAACAACAGCTTCCAGAAGAAATAACTGTGACAAAACACACACAAAAATAGAAGTAAAATAATTATAAAGCAAAGTAAATTAAAATGATGCAAGTTCTATCTGCTAACCTCACTATGCTAAAGATGACGAGAAACTACACGGCTTATGTAGCCAACTTGGCAACTCTCCCGCCCCACTAGCATGTAAATTCACCCTCATCACAGTTTACATCTCAAATTCCCCCGCCCCACTGGCGGCTGGGTCTAATAATTAAGCAGAAGGGACGTGCAGTCAAAAACTAATTTTTCAAGTTCACGGTGACGAGTAAAATCATGTCAGCTAGCAGGACAAATAGTCAATAAGTCCATGATTTTTGCTTACGAGAAGATGCTCAAGGAGGCTAATCAGAGGTGGATAGTGGAGGCGCAAAGAGAGGAAGGTCAATAAATTTAAAACAATACATAGGCTAGCCAACTCGCTTGGAGAATGCTCCGCCCATCAGTTCTTTCACTGGCCGTTCGATGAGGATTGACCGAGTCATTTTTTGCCTGTCGTCCGTTGGATCTCGCTGGAAATTGACTCTTGTCGTTTTGACCATGTGGTGAAATCTGAACAGTGTATGGCGTGTGGGCTCAGGCTAGATCCGATTGGCTGGGTCAAACTTTTCTGGGTGTACACACATAACAAAAGGAATGGGGTAAGGAGTGCTGTTAAAAATAAATATATTTTTTGCGGGATATTCAAAATACATACTTCATGTTGGCAATAATGTTTCTCTACCTGGAGTAAAAAAAGAAGTGATGTGTACGCACATAACAAAAGGAATGGGGTAAAGAGATTACTAAAATAGGAATACTTTTGTTTAATAAATATTAAATATGCCTACAAAAGTTTTAGTAAACAAAATTACATGAACTTCCATATATTATATAAATCAATCAAGTTTGGTCGCCAACATGAATATTAATTTTCACACAGCTTTTTAACAAAATTATTTTTACAACTATCATTTGTGCATAGAAAAAATTATAATAAATATATAGGAGGAAATACGTATCGTCTAACATTTAACAGTGCATCACACATTTCACGGACTAGGAAACAATAGCTTCCAGAAGAAATAACTGTGACAAAACACACACAAAAATAAAAGTAATATAATTATAAAGCAAAGTAAATCAAAATGATGCAAGTTTTCTATCTGCTAACCTCATTATGCTAAAGATGATGAGAAACTACACGGCTTAGGTAGCCAACTTGGCAACTCTCCCGCCCCACTGGCATGCAAATTCACCCTCATCGCAGTTTACATCTTTTAACCATTCCTCACCCCACTGGTGGCTGGGTCTAATAATTGAGCAAAAGGGACGTGCAGTCAAAAACTAATTTTTCAAGTTCACGGTGACGAGTAAATTCCATATTCAGCAAGCAGGACAAATAGTCAATAAGTCCATGATTTTTGCTTACGAGAAGATGCTCGAGGAGGCTAATTAGAGGTGGATAGTGGAGGCGCAAAGAGATGAGGAAAGAGAAAAAGGTCAATAAATTTAAAACAATATAGAGGCTACCCAACTCGCTTGGAGAATGCTCCAGCCGATCAGTTCTTTCGCTGGCCGTTCGATGAGGGTTGACCGAGTCTTTTTTTGCCCTGCCGTCGTTGGATCTCGCTGCAAATTGACTCTTCGTTTTTGACCGCGTGGTGAAATCTGAACAGTGTATGGCGTGTGGGCTCAGGCTAGATCCGATTCGCTGGGTCAAACTTTTCTGGGTGTACGCGCGCCTCTCCACACGCGCCTTCCGCGTCGTGCGGAGTGGGCGAGCTCGTCTGCAATTGGCTAGAGGGAGATAGAGGATGGACTTGCGTACGAACCCGCCCCGCGAACTATCACGGGTGGGCCATGTTGGCTGATGGTCCACACAACAGTTGCTGGCCTTGTTTTCTTCCGCGTGCCTATTGACCGGGTCATCCAGCGGGAGATAAAAATCGTCCCGCGACTGCGCGGTCGCAACGTGCGTCCCATGCCCTTCCCACGCCGCGTCAGTCAAACACCGGCCTCCTCTTTCTCCTAATCCCCGCAGCCGCCGCGCCCAGCACACCTCCCTCCTCCACTCCCCCCCGCACCCCACCCTTCCCCGCCGAGCTTGTTCCTCTAGCCACCCACTCGTCTCCTCTCTCTCTCTCTCTCTCTCTCTCTCTCTCTCTCTCTCTCTCTCTCTTTCTCTCTCTCTTCTAGCTTCCTCCTCCTTCCTGATCTCTGCGTCGGCTGGACCGGGAGAGGTGCAGCGGTGGCGGAGACGCTCCGGTGGCGGCATCGAGTTGCGAACCCCAGGACCAGGTCTGGAGGTTCGGTTCCAAGGCGTGGACGGCTTCTCCGTCTATGACCCCAGTCCCCTCCTCCCGCGCGAACCCTACGAGAGAGAGAGGAAGATGAGAGGGAGGGAGAGAGAATGACTGGCGTCGGCCTGCGCCGGCGAGGACGGGCGCGACCTGGAGGTTGGCCGCTGCTCGATCCGCTCTTGGACCGGGAGCTGCGACGAAGCTGGGGTTCGGGCGCGCTGCACCGGAGGCGGGACTCCCCCTCTTGCTCGTGGTGCGGCGGACGGCGGCTCATGCGGTCGTGCGGCCCACGGCGGCCTCAGCGGGTGGTCGACGACACTTGCAGCTGGTGCTCTACTCATGGATTTCGGCACAACTCGAAATACTCAGGTGGTCAATTAGAAGCCCCTTTATTTATACATTTTGTGATTGCTAATGGGTAAATCTCGATTTGAAATGTTAGTTGTGAGTTCGTTCTTTTGCTCATGATGCGATTTCTTTTGCTAGCACAAATTAGGCCTTGGCCAATGGTGGAGAAGACAGACTACAGGGACGAGCCGCTGGAGCACGTGTTCATGGGATGTTCGTGCGCAAGATGCAGAAGTTTGCCGGAAGGAAGAAAAGCTGGCCGGCGAGGATGAGGAGAAGGCGAGATGCGAGGTGCTTGCACGCGTAGCAGTAGGAGGCCGTCCGTGAGGTGCTCCTTTGGATGCTCCCTTCCGGCATTGGGCCAAGGTGTTCAACGCCGCCCTCACCATCCCCTTCTTCCATCGGCTCATCAGCCCGTCAGAGGTCAGAGATCTAATACTCCACACTACCTCCCATCAATTTTCAGATATATACAAGGTTTATCGTCACCCCATGGATCATGTGTTGTTGATTAACCAGGTTATTGAGGTGGAAGTCAACGGTGTGAGTCGGAGAAGTGGAGTGCTTATAAAGAAACACATGTATGTATGAATACGATGGATGCTTCCATTGCCAACTGATGAAATGCATGTCTCGTGTTTGCGCAGCTGCTGCCTGGATTCGCCACTGCCGCCTCCAGCCGCTTCCTCCTGGGCATCCCTTCTCTAGCAAGGTAGTTCCGTTCCGGTCCCAGCCGTTCTCCTAGCCTCCGTGCTTGATTGCTATGATTTCTTGCTGTGTGTGTGCTTGCTAGCTTAGTGATGTGTGTGTCACCCTTCCGACGTTGGGCCTAGGTGTTCAACGCCGCCCTCACCATCCCCTTCTTCCATAGGCTCATCAGCCCGTCAGAGGTCAGAGATCTAATACTCCACACTGCCTCCCATCAATTTTCAGATATATACAAGGTTTATCATCACCCCATGGATCATGTGTTGTTGATTAACCAGGTTATTGAGGTGGAAGTCAATGGTGTGAGTCGGAGAAGTGGAGTGCTTATAAAGAAACACAGGTATGTATGAATATGATTGATGCTTCCATTGCCAACTGATGAAATGCATGTCTCGTGTTTGCGCAGCTGCTGCCTGGATTCGCCGCTGCCGCCTCC
Organism: Triticum urartu; assembly: GCF_003073215.2. NCBI lineage: Eukaryota > Viridiplantae > Streptophyta > Magnoliopsida > Poales > Poaceae > Triticum > Triticum urartu. The sequence goes on along the minus strand of NC_053024.1, from coordinate 595,469,390 downwards.
AGCCGCTTCCTCCTGGGCATCCCGTCTCTAGCAACGTAGTTCCGTTCCGGTCCCAGCTGTTGGAATATTAGGCAAGTTCATGATTAATTCCAGTAAATAATTCATGACTAGAAGAGGATACTAGCATGCAAAAATCCTTAGCAAACTAGAAAGAACAGCCAGACATGCATACAGCAGCACGTAACAGTAGCTGTAGAAACAGACATGCAGAGGTTGGACGTACTGATCGTTAGCTATATGGTGCGACAGTGTTGATGACGATGTTGGCGACGATCTGCTGCTGACGGCGATGAATACGACGATGAGTAGCACCGCCCGACTTGGACGGAAGACGACCCGTGATGACGAATTTGAGCAGTCGCGCACAGCGCTTCCCAAAAACCTAATTCGTCCTCTCCCGATGCAGGATCGCAAAGACGAACGGTTCCGGAGACCTGCTCTCCCACGCGCCGATGCACGCCGGCGTTTGGGATGGAGTAGACTACGATGGCGGCGCAAGTTGTGAGATGAGGCAAAACCCTAGGTGTTTTTCGGTGTATCTCTGGCCGCAGCCGGTAGCTGTATATATATTAGGACCAGAGGCGGTATTGTGTCGCGACCACAATCCCAAACCGACTCTGTTTCTAATTCGTATACTTACCGGACAAGAAATCAAAAACTTGTCTGCCAAGACATAAAAATAAAACGGCAAAAGGAAGCTGCGCTCCTGCAAGGAGACGGACCGGATTTCGGCGGACCATTCACGCGCATGTCGCATGTACGCGCCGCCTCGCCTTGCCTCGCCACGGCCCGGCCCGGCCCGGCCAGGCGAGGCGAGGCGAGGCGAGCGAGCGCGCGCGTGTGGTTTTCCCTTTCTCTTCTCACACATCACTTAGAGTGGTAGAGAGAACCCACTATATAAAGAGGTCCAACTCTTCTTCAACTTCCAAGGTGGGACTAAACTTAGCACCACCACTTGCCATTTTACACATGGGCTTTGAGATTTCAGAAATTGCTATGGGCCTAGCCCATTAATTCTAACAATCCCCCACCAGATCTCAAATACCCATTTAGAGATTTGCCTTCTCTCACCACTTGTTTAATATACCAGTGTTTCAGCAGAGACTGTTAAGTTGAACTTCTGCCTAGAACTTTAAGCTACATCCATTCACAACTTGACAATGGACTATGCCTTGAATTGCTAGTTTTGTGTGAACAGGTTTCACTCAAAGTCTTAACCAGTACCTGACCGCCAGTAGGCTACCCCGCGGTTTGGAGCTTATACGTCATACTCCCTGGTCTCTTCGTGAGTTTACTAGAGATCACCCAAATCTCATAGACTGCGACGTTTACAGTCAGAACTCATATAGGTGTGTTCTTTCAAGACTGCTCTGTAGGACAGCATCTTTGCTAATTATAGCCAATAGAACCACATTAAGGCATGTTGCCGACCTGCCTTACAGATCTGAGCCTTACAGCTCTGAGAGTTTTGCATCTTCACTTGGAGACGATCATAAGTTATTACTCTCCTCAGTTAACCAATAGCTTGTTCTTCCCAGATCCTAATTCACGGGATCTCCGATCACAAAGGTTGGGTTACTACTATGGTGTAACATCTATGGGTCTCATACCCATCTCCCTCGATGCAATATCTATCACATTTCGTGATAGTCCCTTTGTAAAGGGATCTGCCAGGTTTTTGTCTGTTTGTATATACGTAACAGTTATTACTCCGGAGTTTCTCAACTTCCTGACAGACTTCAAACGTCTTTTCACGTGTCTTGATGACTTTGCATTATCTTTAGAATTGTTCACTTTAGCGATAACCGTTTGGTTATCACAATTCATAAGAATAGCCGGTACAGGTTTTTCAACAACCGGCAAGTCCATCAAGAGCTCACGCAGCCATTCTGCCTCAACAGTAGCTGTGTCCAAAGCAGTTAATTCTGCTTCCATAGTTGACCTCGTCAATATGGTTTGCTTGCAAGACCTCCATGACACTGCGCCACCACCATGAGTAAATACATACCCACTTGTTGCGTAAAGTACATCAACATCGGAGATCCAATTTGAATCACTATATCCTTCTAGCACAGCAGGATGCCCTGAATAAGTAATTCCGTAACTCATAGTACCTCTCAGATAGCGCAAGACCCTTTCTAGTGCATGCCAATGATCATCACCCGGGTTGGACATGAACCTACTCAGTTTGCTCACAGCAAAAGAGATATCTGGTCTTGTAGCGCTAGCTAAGTACATGAGTGAACCGACAATTTGAGAGTATCTTAATTGATCTCTCGTTTCTTTCTTGTTCTTTCTGAGTGTCACGCTGGGATCATAAGGTGTTGGAGAAGGCTTGCTATCCATAAAACCGAATCGGTTCAAGACCTTCTCAACATAGTGAGATTGCGTTAATGTAATCCCACTCTCATCCTTAATAAGTTTGATGTTTAGAATTACATCGGCTTCTCCCAGATCTTTCATGTCAAAACTTTTTGATAGAAAAGACTTGACCTCATTAATTGCATTAATGTTTGTACCAAAGATCAGTATGTCGTCCAAATACAAACATAATATGACACTATTGCCCCCACCATGGCGATAGTAAACACACCTATCAGCCTCGTTAATGACAAATCCTGCAGAAGTCAAAGTTCTTTCAAACTTCTCATGGCATTGCTTAGGTGCCTATTTCAGACCATACAAAGATTTTAACAACTTGCACACCTTTCTCTCTTCACCCTTTACCACAAACCCGTCAGGCTGATCCATATAGATCTCCTCTTCCAACTCTCCATTGAGAAAAGCTGTCTTTACATCCATTTGATGAATGATAAGACCATAAGAGGCAGCCAAGGAAAGTAACACTCGAATGGTGGTCATTCTAGCAACGGGTGAATAGGTGTCAAAGTAATCTTCGCCTTCTTTCTGAGTGTAGCCCTTGGCCACTAGCCGCGCCTTGTATTTATCAATAGTACCATCAGGCTTTAGCTTCTTTTTGAACACCCACTTACAGCCCACAGGTTTACAACTATATGGTCTATCAGTTAGTTCCCAAGTTCCATTAGAAAGAATTGAGTCCATCTCATTATGAACAGCTTCTTTCCAATCATCTACATCCGAAGATGCATATGCTTCTGCAATCGTCTTGGGTGTGTCCTCCACAAGGTATACAATGAAATCATCACCAAAGGATCTTGCAATCCTTTGTCTCTTGTTCCTTCTAGGAACTTCATTGTTATCCTTCTCAAGGACTTCCTCATGTGATTGTTCGAAATATTCATCAGTTGTACTAGATTCAGGAATTATCTCAGAAGAAAATCTAGCAATGCTATGCATATCTTTCATAGGAAATATGTTCTCAAAAAATGTTGCATCACGAGATTCCATTATAGTATCAACATGCATATCAGGTACTTCAGATTTTACCACTAAAAACCTATAAGCAATGCTCCGTTGAGCATACCCTAGAAAGACACAATCCACTGTCTTTGGTCCAAGTTTGCGTTTCTTAGGAATAGGAATATTGACCTTTGCGAAACATCCCCAAGTGCGCAAATAAGAAAGTGATGGTTTTCTCCCAACCCACTCCTCATAAGGGGTTTTCTCTTTATTATTGTTGGGAACTCTATTCAGGACATGACATGAAGTCAATAGAGCCTCCCCCCACCATGCCTTAGATAAACCAGCAGTGTCTAACATGGCATTCACCAAGTCAGTCAATGTGCGGTTTTTCCTCTCGGCCACTCCATTTGATTGAGGTGAATAGGGAGGCGTCCTCTCATTAATAATACCATGTTCCTCACAAAATTCATCAAAAACTTTTGGAAAATATTCTCCACCACGATCGGACCTAAGACGCTTGATCTTTCTCTCTAGTTGATTTTCAACTTCAGCTTTATAGATTTTAAAGTAGTCTAATGCTTCATCTTTAGTTTGCAACAAATAAACATAGCAAAATCTAGTCGCATCATCAATCAAAGTCATGAAATATCTCTTTCCACCTTTTGTCAACACACCATTCATCTCACAAAGATCAGAATGTATGAGTTCTAGAGGTGCCAAGTTTCTTTCCTCGGCAGCCTTATGAGGCTTTCGAGGTTGCTTAGATTGCACACAACTATGGCACTTAGAACCTTTGGCAACTGTGAAGTTCGGAATTAAACTCATGCTGGATAGCCGAGACATTAAACCAAAATTAATATGACATAAACGAGAGTGCCAAATACTTGCATCATCATTAACACTAGCACAAATTTGGTTTATTGACTTATTGCAAAAATCTGAAAGAGAAAAGCGGAACAAGCCTCCGCACTCATAGCCTTTTCCTATAAATTGTCCAAATCTTGACACGATTACTTTATTGGACTCTAAAACTACCTTAAATCCATCTCGACATAGAAGGGAGCCGCTAACTAGATTCTTGTTCATAGTAGGGACATGCTGCACGTTCCTTAGTTGCACGATCTTTCCTGAAGTAAACTTCAGATCCACCGTGCCAATGCCACGAACAGAAGCATGTGACCCATTCCCCATTAGGACGGAAGAATCCCTTGCGACCTGATAAGAAGTAAACAGGGAGATGTCAGCACACACATGAACGTTAGCACCCGAATCAATCCACCATGAAGATGATTGAAATACTGAAAGCACAATAGGTAAATTTCCATGCCCATCAGTATTGCTAGCGGTCACCATGTTGACAGTCTTGGAGCTTGTTTTCCCTCTGCGGTCTGCACGTTCAGGGCATTCCTTGGAAAAGTGTCCAGGCTTCCCACAGGCGTAGCACTCTAGCTCAGCCTTGTTGAACTTCTTCTTCTTGAAGGTAGTAGTCTTGGTAGGCTTGTTGAAAACAGGTTTGTTCTTCCCTTTGTTCTTGTTCTGTGGGTACCTCTGCACCATGTTAGCAGTAGGCTGAACCTCACCTCCTTTTTCAGTGGTATCTTTAGCCCGAGCTTTTTCTTCAACATCAAGAGATGCAATCAGATTTTCAACTGATATCTCCTGTCTCTTATGCTTCAGAGTTGTGGCGAAATTCCTCCATGAAGGAGGCAACTTTGCAATCATGCACCCAGCCACGAATTTGTCGGGTAGAACACATTTAAGGAGTTCAAGTTCCTTCACAATGCACTGTATCTCATGAGCTTGTTCAACCACAGAACCGTTATTCACCATCTTGTAGTCATGAAAACTCTCCATGATGTATAGTTCACTGCCTGCATCTGTTGCACCGAATTTTGCATTCAGCTGCTGATGGCGATGAATACGACGATGAGTAGCACCGCCCGACTTGGACGGAAGACGACCCGTGATGACGAATTTGAGCAGTCACGCACAGCGCTTCCCAAAAACCTAATTCGTCCTCTCCCGGTGCAGGATCGCAAAGACGAACGGTTCCGGAGACCTGCTCTCCCACGCGCCGATGCGCGCCGGCGTTTGGGATGACGGCCGGATGTCGGCGGACCATTCACGCGCATGTCGCATGTACGCCTCGCCTCGCCTCGCCTCGCCACGGCCCGGCCAGGCGAGGCGAGCGAGCGCGCGCGTGTGGTTTTCCCTTTCTCTTCTCACACACCACTTAGAGTGGTAGAGAGAACCCACTATATAAAGAGGTCCAACTCTTCTTCAACTTCCAAGGTGGGACTAAACTTAGCACCACCACTTGCCATTTTACACATGGGCTTTGAGATTTCAGAAATTGCTATGGGCCTAGCCCATTAATTCTAACACCAGCTGTTCTCCTAGCCTTCGTGCTTGATTGCTACGATTTCTTGTTGTGTTTGTGCTTGCTGGCTTAGTGATGTGTGTGTCCAGGCACCCATTGTATTTTTTTGCTGGCTTACTGCTGCGTGCATGATTGTTGTGGCTAGCTTGGTGGTAGCATCATACATACTGTTCTGCTTGGTTAGCTTCACGCTCTAAAGCTAGGATTTTAATTCTCTGAGTGTAAGTAATGTATTGTTATACCAGATGAAATATATGCAGGCACTGCTAACATGATTTTGCTTATAGGCGGAAGTATATTTTTTAAATCCATCTGTTCAATTCTTAGGACCATTCTTTACTAGAAGTCCAGAACTATGTGATTTGGTAATTGTGTCAAAGCTCGCCTGGTTGTGCCGTATTGCATTGTGAATGCTATTTTGTGGGGAATCAGCGAGCTTGGTTATATTTCTGTGACCGTCATGTTAACTGGTGGCCGTAGCGCTCGCTTGCTAGCTACGAGTTCTTCTTGTGTGTTTGCTTAGTGGCTTAGTTATGTGTGTGTCGGGCATCTGTTGTGTTTTTTGCTGGCTTATTGGTGCGTGCATGATTGTTGTGACTGGGCGCTGGCTGTTCAGTGCTGGGCTGCTGATGGCATGCTACCTGCTTCAAAAAAAGGAATGAAAGGAAGCATTTGCTCATAGAACAACCATTAGGGCATAAACTTTGACGGCATGCAACTATGAAAAATCTAAACACCACAAAAAAGAGTCCGAGCGTAATACATGTGTTGAGGTCGTTTATGGTTTCAGCAAATTAACCAGTCCGGTCCACATTAAAAAATCAATCCTGAGGTACTTTAGTGTTTGACGTTGAGAGCTGTTAAAAATATATACTGTTTTTTTTGTGATAATCAGAACACACACTTCACGTTGGGCAACAAAGTTTCTCTAACTAGAGTAAAAAAAAGCGATGTGTACGCACATAACAAAAGGAATGGGGTAAGGAGAGCTGTTAAAAATAAATATATTTTTTGCGGGATATTCAAAATACATACTTCATGTTGGCAATAATGTTTCTCTACCTGGAGTAAAAAAAGAAGTGATGTGTACGCACATACAAAAGGAGTGGGGTAAAGAGATTACTAAAATAGGAATACTTTTGTTTAATAAATATTAAATATGCCTACAAAAGTTTTAGTAAACAAAATTACATGAACTTCCATATATTATATAAATCAATCAAGTTTGGTCGCCAACATGAATATTAATTTTCACACAGCTTTTTAACAAAATTATTTTTACAACTATCATTTGTGCATAGAAAAAATTATAATGAATATATCGGAGGAAATACGTATCGTCTAACATTTAACAGTGCATCACACATTTCACGGACTAGGAAACAATAGCTTCCAGAAGAAATAACTGTGACAAAACACACACAAAAATAAAAGTAATATAATTATAAAGCAAAGTAAATCAAAATGATGCAAGTTTTATCTGCTAACCTCATTATGCTAAAGATGACGAGAAACTACACGGCTTAGGTAGCCAACTTGGCAACTCTCCCGCCCCACTGGCATGCAAATTCACCCTCATCGCAGTTTACATCTCAAATTCCTCCGCCCCACTGGTGACTGGGTCTAATAATTGAGCAAAAGGGACGTGCAGTCAAAAACTAATTTTTCAAGTTCACCGTGACGAGTAAAATCATGTCAGCTAGCAGGACAAATAGTCAATAAGTCCATGATTTTTGCTTACGAGAAGATGCTCGAGGAGGCTAATTAGAGGTGGATAGTGGAGACGCAAAGAGATGAGGAAAGAGAGAAAGGTCAATAAATTTAAAACAATATAGAGGCTAACCAACTCGCTTGAAGAATGCTCCGCCGATCAGTTCTTTCGCTGGCCGTTCGATGAGGGTTGACCGAGTCTTTTTTTGCGTGCCGTCCGTTGGATCTCGCTGCAAATTGACTCTTGTCGTTTTGACCGCGTGGTGAAATCTGAACAGTGTATGGCGTGTGGGCTCAGGCTAGATCCGATTGGCTGGGTCAAACTTTCCTGGGTGTACGCGCGCCTCTCCACACGCGCCGCGCGCGCCGCGCCTTCCGCGTCGTGCGGAGTGGGCGAGCTCATCTGCAATTGGCTAGAGGGAGATAGAGGATGGACTGCTGCGTATGAACCCGCCCCGCGAACTATGACGGGTGGGCCTTGTTGGCTGATGGTCCACACAACAGTTGCTGGGCTTGTTTTCTTCTGCGTGCCTATTGAACGGGTCATCCAGCGGGAGATAAAAATTGTCCCGCACTGCGCGGCGTGACGTGCGTCCCATGCCCTTCCCACGCCGCGTCAGTCAAACACCGGCCCTCTTTCTCCTAATCCCTGCAGCCGCCGCGGCCCCCGCACCCCACCCTTCCCCGCCGAGCTTGTTCCTCTAGCCACCCACTCGTCTCCTCTCTCTCTCTCTCTCTCTCTCTCTCTCTCTCTCTCTCTCTCTTTCTCTCTCTTCTAGCTTCCTCCTCCTTCCTG
>NC_053024.1:595447141-595460093 GCF_003073215.2 Triticum urartu | reverse complement strand
CCGGCTGTTGGCTCGATGAGCTGCCGGCTGTCCTCTGGAGTCTGCGCACTACACCAAACAAGTCAACCGGCTTCACCCCTTTCTTCCTTGTGTATGGTGCCGAGGCGGTCATCCCAACTGACATCGAGTTCGACTCGCCTCGAGTAACCATGTACACGGAAGCGGAGGCCAAGGAAGCACGAGAAGACGGCGTCGACCTGCTGGAAGAAAGCCGGCTGTTAGCCCTCAGCCGGTCCGCCATCTCATCAGCAGGGCCTGCGCCGCTACCACAGCCGGAAGGTCAAGCCAAGATCTTTCCAAGAGGGCGATCTTGTGCTCCGGCTGATCCAGCGAACAGCCGGCCAGCACAAGCTCTCGGCCCCTTGGGAGGGCCCCTTCGTCATCAGCAGAGCCTTAGGCAATGACTCCTACTACCTGATCGACGCGCAGAAGCCGAAGGCACGAAAGAGAGACGACTCCGGCAAGGAGTCGGAACGACCATGGAACGCCAACCTCCTCCGAAGGTTTTACAGCTTGAAATGCAGTATGTATCACGCTAACTTTTGTACTAAGTACGAGACAATAGGCCCCCGAGGAGAGCTCGGGGACTGCCATCTTTTGTCTATAAATGAAAAGTATCATGCTTATGGCCTTGTCATTGCATTCACTTTTTCCGTCCGGCACCGGGTTCGACTAGTCGGCCCGGGGACTGGCCGCCTGGAGTTATATTAGAAGTCCTACCCGCAGTCAGACAAGTAGTGTGCCGGCTCCCAAGCCTTCTCTTGCCAAAAGTCGCAGTTCGAAGAACCGGCTGTCCGGCTGGCAAGAGTTAAGGGCAGGAACGGGTGCCCACACGAAAAACGGCTAGGGACTAACGGACTAATATAACAAAAGCCGGTTTTTCTCCCACCGCCGACCGGCTACCAGATAGCCGGCCGGCCGGCTTCCATTCACCTCGCTCCAATCTAAGAAAGCTCGAGTACTTGCCTTCCCAGAAGGGGAAGCGGCAAAGGAAACAGCCTCAGGATAAAATGTGACACCAAAATTTGGCCTTGTTTTAATGAATTAAAAATTTTGCCACGAATTAAAACTTTGAATTTCTGAGCTCCATTTTGATTTTTAAATCATTTCCTTCCCTGTTATGATGAGTTTTTCCCAAAGAGAAAACTTTTCAAATATGTTATTAGACTTGTTTAACCTCTCAAGAAAAACTTTTCTTTTATCAGTATAACTAATTACATAATTAAATTGCTTGATCTTTATTTTCTTGAAAAATGGTTTTCCAAGGTTATATGGCCATTTTTGAACTACAACCATTTGATAAATTCACTTAAAATTCTAACCAAATTTGGAGATGTCATGTGATGTTTTCAAATCACTTTTATGCAAAAATATATTTATTCATGAAATATTTGAGCTCTACACTCAATTTTTCTTCTCTGTCCAGAGTGCAATTGCACTAAACTCATTTTAAAATAATTATTTCTAGCCTCCACCAAATTATGGGATGTTGGTAAGTAGCATAATGATTCAACTTTTTGCAAAAACCCAATGATGTTATTTGAAAATTTTGAGTGAATCAACCTCATTATCATTCTGGTCCAGCCTTGTGATTTCTACTACAACCCTATTTAATTTTGCTCCATTGACCTTGTGCTTTCTCCCACTTGTAGACAGCCCTACCAAACCCCTAAATCCAGGAGCAGCACCCATTGGATTAATTTTGGTTCATGAAATAATGTCATTTATTTCCTGTCCAGAATTGAAGTTTTGCAAAACTTGCACTAACAAGTTTGTGCTTTTCACAAACTAACCTCACCACCCTCTTGTACATCTAAAGAGACCACCATCTGGAGTTTTTGGCCACTCCAAGACCTGCCTAAGTGCCCTTAGCATTTTGTCAAACACCCTGAGTGCATAGCCAGATTTGGCATGGATTCAAGTTTACATTGTGAACTTGGCCACCTGACCTAACCACCATGCCCATTCACCCTCTATCTAACCCTAACCAGTCTTGTTTCTTCCCAGCCTCAACCGCGACCTCTAGCATGCTCTGGCATTACGTCGAGCACGTCCCGTGCACGCCCGGAGCGCGAGCAGAGCGTGCGTTTGGCACGCACGTGCGCCGAGCCGACACGCTGGCCCCCACGGTTTGGCCCGCTCTGCAGCACCACGCCACGCGCTCCCCTTCTCACGCAACACGCCAAGCCGCCCCTCGCCACGCCCCGGCAGGCCAAGAGCTAGCCGCCACGGCCGCCGACAGCCCCTGCTCCGTTCGGCACCGCCCAAGCCTCTCCCGCTCGCCACCTGGCCCCTGGAACAGCGCGTGCTCATCCGCGAGTGTGTCCACTAGCGCTCGTCGCTGCCACGACGCCCTAGCTACAGAATGGCGGTCGCCGGCGACCTTATCCGCAGCCGCCGCGGAACCGCCTTGGCTCGCCCATATAAGGAGCCCCGAGCTCATCTCCGCACGCAGGCAGTCCCAAGCCACCTCCCGAGGACCCCCATTGGCAGCCAATCGACCCGGGGAGGCCTCCTTCCTCATCTCCGGCAACTCCTGCCGCCGCCACCGCCCCGGCCAATCCGGCACCACCAGGGCCTCCCCCTCTCTGTTCTCTTCGCCAGGAACCTCCTCATCCTTCCGTGAACCCGTCCCCCTACTCAATTTTGATCGGGAACCCCAGTAGCCTCAAACACACCCTGCTCCCGAAGCTCCCTCCGCCGCGAAGCTCGTCGCCGGCAACTCCGTCCACGTCGGCGACCATGGCGGGTACCCCCGAGTTCGTCTCGACCTCCTGAGCACGTCCATGCACTCAGATCAGCGAGGGACGCCGCCATTCGCCGGCGAGCCTCGCCGGAGCTCCGCCCCTGTTCGGTCAGGGGGAGACGCGCGCGCGTGGACCAGTCAAACCTGACCAGTGGGCCAGGCGGGCCCACTGTCAGTGACTCACGCGCCAGCCACGCTGGATAAGTGGAGGCGTAAAGGGCGCAAATACGTCTTCTCTGTACGAAAACGTAATCTCTATTGAAACGTTTTCTTTTTCCTGATTTTATTAAAAACAGATTTTGACCACAACTTTGACTGGCTATAACTTTTTAAATATAACTCCAAATGAATTAATTCTTTCTCCTACATCTCTCAAATATTGTCTAGTTTATTTTAAGATTTATTTGAAAATTTTCCAAACAACTTTTTTGTACTATTTTTAAAATGTGTGTTAATTCAAATATATTTTAAAATAGGATTTGGAGAGAGAGAAGAAACTTTCAAAAGTTTTGGAGAGCACCTCACCCCTCCACAACTTAAAGGCAAGCATTCTGAACCCTGGCATAATGTTTTTGGTGTGTTATTTGACACGTTTATTACACCACCTTATTTCAGAGGACTTGTTATTTCATGTGACATGATCATTTGCATGGAAGCATATTAGTGATTTCCTTGCTGTTGGAAATGAATATAATTGTGATGGTAATCATCCTCATGTGCCTTGCATGCATGCCGGAAAGGAATCCGGGAAAGCCTCGGCCTTGGGTAGGCGTGAGCTTGTCGCCAGTCCCCGTCGGGACGGTTATGTCCGGTATGGTATGGTAAGGTATATTGAGTGGTGATTTTGTTGATTCAAATATATTTGTTTACATGTCATGCAGGGAACTTATAAACCTCCTGAGTCGGCCGTAGACCGAGTCTTGTTCCAGTAACCCCCATACTTGCTATGTACTACCACTTGTCCCTGCCGCAGGTAGGGTATGGTTCAGTAAGTCGTCAACCCCTTTCAAGCACACACCGTACAGAGAGGCCATGGTGGAAGATATCGGTTGTAGCCGGTAGGCATGCCACCTGGTCCGGGGGCATGGGTGTTTCCGGTTGGGACCGAGAGGGCAGGCCACCCCTTAGAGCGCGCGATATAAATTTGATCCCATGCTACGCGAGGTTGTAGCCTCCCCACTTAGAGTTTGCTTGACAGGTGTCGTGGGTGATTCCAGACACCGGTGAGTTAAGCTGGTGTGTGCAAGTTAGGCGGGTTTTCAACTAAAAGACCGTAGACGGAATTAGTCCCGATGGACTAAAGGAATCCGTTACTCGTGGGTAAAGAGTACACCCTCTGCAGAGATTAAACCTATTCGAATAGCCGTGTCCATGGTTAAGGATTACAGTCTGGGATGGGTCAAGTGTTGGTCTTAGTGTCGGTCTTCGGAGGAGATATTGTTAAACCAAACTTGGATATCCGACTGGTTACTTGTGAGGACCATGATTATTATTTTGTGATGGACTAACCCGTTGCATATTATATTATTGAGTATCCCTGGGACGGTTCTACCTCCTGGATATTCATTGTGATTATTTATTTGTAAGCCCTTTATGTGGTGTCGCTGAGACGCCCGACTGTGGCAATGCTTGTTTTTATTTTAAAGCCCTTTATGTGGTGTCGCTCAGACGCCCGACTGTGGCATTTCTTTTAAAGCCCTTTATGTGGTGTCGCACAGACGCCCGACTACGGCATTTTATTTCTCACTCCATTATTGCTTATTCACGTTGCATATAAATAACCTGCTTGCATGCATAAAAGATGTTTTATTTATGACTGACGATGTGATCATAAAATTTTTCCGTGCATGATTATCAATTATATTATACCTGTGTTCCTAATGTTGCGAGTACATTCAAAGTACTCACTGGCTTGTCCCTGGCTATTGTCTTGGCCAGATTTCTGCTTGGAGAGGAGCGTCGGTGACAGCCTCGAGACTAAGCAACGGTGATAGCAGCCTCGCGAAGATAGGAGTTAACCTGGTCAGCTGTTCCTGCGGGAAATGGAGTCCCATAGACACTGATGATTCACAAACCGCTTCCGCCATCGACCACTAGAAAACCATTTGATGTACTCATAGGCCACAATGGTCTTGTACTACACATTTTGTACTTTTGCTTGGAATTTCTGTAACAAGTTGGTGCCTCATCAGCTAATAGTAATCCTGGGGCTGATAAGCACAACGGCCATTTTCTGGAAATTTATGTCCGGAAAACCGGTCGTGACATAAAAAGCATACGTGAATGGGAACCAAACATGCACATAATAATATTTACATAAAAGACCTCCAAGAGGCCAGCATTCAACATAGTTTGGATACACCCCCAGTGGGTGGAACTGCGAAAGCTTAATAAAGATTGTTCAAAAGGCAACAAGCAGGAAAAATAAGGACGGCAGGTCAAGCTGGCGGAGCGACCGACGAGCCGGGCTGGTCGGCGGAGACGGTTGTGCCGGCTGAAGGAGTGGCCGGCTGGCGAACCTCGGCTTGATCACCGCCTCCCGCAGAGGGCGCTTCCACGCGCCTCGTTGCTGGAGGCACGGTCAGCCTGAGGCCGGCCGGTTGTTCCACTAGCCGGCTCGACGTCTTCACCGTCCTCTTCTTCGTCATCCTCGCCCTCGTCGCTGGAGGCGATCTCCTCTGCCGAGTCCTCGCCCACCGCCGGGTTCAGCCCGAACCACTCCTCCGGCTGGGCAACGCCGTCATCATTGATTTCAGGTGCAAAAACGCTGATGTCGGTGCACTCGGCGATCGTCGAAGCACGCTGGGCGATAGCCGGCCGCACCTCCTCCAGCTCCGCGTCGGCCTCCAGCCGCCAAGTGCGCAGCTGGTCCAGGCTCAGCCCTGGGTACCAAGCCCGAACGAACTCCAACGCCCGCCCGGCTCCAAGGCGGGCCGCCGACGCCTTCCAAGCCTCAAAGCGACCGACTGCGACCTCCAGCCAGTCAGCAGTCCGGCTTGGGGTGCGGGGGATCGTCTCGCCGGGCCAGAGGGCGCCAACACCTGCGCCCCGGCACGTTGGAGCCGGCGAAGCATCCGGTGAGCCGGCTGCAGCCGCGCTTGGACAGCCAAGAGCTGCTCCTCAAGCGTCCGATTCGCGTCCGGCGCGATGTTGACCCCCGCCTGACGGCGCGCCTCGCGATGGGCCTCGATGGTTTGGGCGGCGAAGGCGGAGTAGCCGGGAAAGTAGTCTGCACAAAGAAAATAGGCAGCAGCACAAGTTCAGGCCAAAAACCAGGCGGCAAGGGGCAGGAGAGGAGCGAGGAAGGCGGCTTACCGTCGATCAAGTCCTCGATGCGGCCGAAGCCTTCATCCAGCGCTCGCCGGGTCTCAGCCCAGCTCGCCGCCTCGGTCTCAAACTCTGCCTTCAGGGCGGCCTCGCTATCCTGCGCTTTCTGCAGGGCCGCCTTGTGGCCTCTCTTGGTCAGCCAGCTTCTTGGCCAGGCGGTCACGCTCCTGGACCAAGGCAGCATACTCAGCATCCTTGGTACGAAGGGCGGCCTGCGCTTCGCCGAGCTCCCTCCTCAAGTCGGCGTTGGCCCCTGAAAGCACGAAAGACAAAAGAAATAGAATAAGGTGAAGTCGTCAAGGAAAGATCCGACCCGACTGCTCAGCAGTCGCCCGAATCTCGGGGACTACACCCAGTGGGTGCGCTGACGCGCCCCCACAGGAGAAAGACAAGATCAAGCACTTACTTCGGCTGTTGGCCAGGTCGTCGGTCTTCCGACCCAACTCCTGAGCCTGGGAGTTGAAGGCGGCAGCACGGGAGTTATGATATTCCTGGAAGTTCAGAAGGAAGCAAAAATAAGGTAGTCGTCAAGAAAGATCCGACCCGACTGCTCAGCAGTCGGCCCGAATCTCGGGACTACACCCAATGGGTGCGCTGACGCGCCCCCACGGAAGAAATCAATAAACCAAAGCGGCCAAGAATGAAAGACTCACCCGGATGGCGGCCGCGTCGACAGGAACTCCTGGGTGTACTGCTGCAGCAGGGCGGCCTGAGTGGAAGCCAGCTCCGGACCTCTTGAGCCGCCACATTCAGCTCGCCAGTCCCCCTGCTGGGAGTCCACTCGGACGAGGCGGTGTTGGCCGCCTCCAGAGCCTCCGCCGACTGGCCGGCGCCCGCGACTCGGCGCGACTCCGGCGGAGTGGCGCCTCCCCCTGCGCGCCGACGCGTCACCGGCTGCACCTCGAAGCCGGCTCCGTCCTCCGGCTCACCCCCGGCCGGCTCCTCTGGCGCCGCTGACGATTGGCCGCCTTGGCCCGCTCCGGTTGGCGCAGCCGACGATGCTCTCCCCGCAAAGACTACGGGGTCCTCCCTCCTCTCCATCAGCGGCGGGTCTTGAACGATTTCCTCCGCCAGGGGCAATGGGGTGTCAGGGGCCACGGCTCGGAGGGGAATGGCGAGCAGCGGAGGCTGGTTACGCGAACCCTCCGCCTCCGTTTCCGCGGTCGCCGCCTCCGCCTGGGCCTTGGCTGCCGCGTCGGCTTGCTCCCTCGCCGCCTGGGCGGCCGCTTTTTCCGCCGCCTCACGCTCCTCCCGCGCCTCACGGGCGTTCCACTCCGTTGCCTCCCTGAGGTCGGCGCGGGGGTCCACGTGGCGGGAGCCCGAAGACCCTCCAGTCGGCCCAACTACGGAGCCACTCGGACCCCGCTCAAGGGAAAGCGGCGCCCTGTCCAGCAAGCAGGAAAAGGTTAGGAAGAATGTTCGAACAAGAGAGAATGATGAAAAGCATGCGACCAGGCAATCGACGACTTACGCTGAGACCGCCTGAGGCTGCTTCACCACCTTGCAGAAGCGGGCCGCTTTCGCGGCCGCCTCATCTCGCTTGGTTGCCGCGGTGGAGGCTTTGGACTTCTTCGGCCGACTGCCAAAGAGGACTGACACGGCCCGGCGCTTCTGTGCGCCGCCGCCGGCAGCCGGCACGGTGGACGAGCCCGCGCCCTGATGGTCGGCCGCCGGCTGGCGACGCGGGGCGACTTCGGCTTCGGCATCATCCGGCCAGTCCTCAAAGCTGGCGGTAAGCCTTGTGCCTCCGGGCTCGGCGTCGTCCCCCATGACAGTGTCTTCCATGGCGGCCGCCCCCAAATCCGGGTCGTCGACGTCGTCCACCGTGCGGTCGGGGGCGTACTGGCATTCTATCCCTGCTGCCCCGGTCGTCGGCGGAAGAAGGGGGTTCTGTTAAGAAGAACCGACCGATCAGAAGCCGGCCATCATAAAGCCAGCTACCAACAAAAAGAAGAAAGAGAGGAAAGCTTACCACGGGCGGAGGGTTGGCGCGAGAATACGGCACCTTGCCGTATCGCCAGTCCTCGGCGAGCTTGCAATTGGAGATATAATTTACCATGTACGACACCTCCGCATGAGGCATCTCCCTGGTGCTCAGCCGGCTTGGGTCGAAGCGGCCGCTCATCTGACACATCATGTGGGGCTGGCTTTGGAGAGGAGATATCCGGTGCTCCACGAAGGCGGCCACCAAGTCGGCCCCGCTCAGGCCTTCCGACTGGATCATCACCCGAAGCCGGGAGACGGAGGCGTTCCCAGCCTGAGACAGTGACCTGGACCGGAAACTTCATGAGGGCTGCCTCCCAGCTGGCGGGCCGGCTACGAAAGCCGGCAGGTTGACGTGGTCTCCTTGCTGGGCGACGTTCTTCACGTAGAAGTACGACTTCTGCCAGATCTTCACCGACTGGATCAGGGGGATGGGCGGGAACGGGTTGTTCTCGCCCGACCTCCTCATGGCGATGAAGGCCCCGCAGGGGGCGGGCACGCCTGCGACGACGGTGCCGAGTTTGCTCTGGAAGAATTCCCCCCAGAGCTCCAGCGTGGGGAGCAGCCCCAAGAAACCTTCGCAGAGAGAGACGAAGGCCGACAGCAGCATCACCGCGTTGGGCGTGAGGTGATGCGGCTGAAGATTGTAGAACTCGAGGAAGGAGCGCAGGAATCCGCTCGCCGGAAGGCCGAAGCCGCGCAGGAAGTGCGAGCGGAAGACGACCCGCTCGCCCTCCTCCGGTGCCGGCGAGATCTCCGTCTCTGGCGCCAGGCAGACCCGCACGAGGTTGGCATCGGGCAGGCACCGAGTCTGGCGGAGGAACGTGACGTGGTCCTCATGGACGTTGGAGCCATCCCACGAGCTTGACAGCGCCATGAGACAGCGCGGCGAGAAGCAAGACGACGCGGCGGCGAAACAGCGCGGCAAGGAGCTGCTGCGGGGAAGAGAAGAAGAAGGAGGGCGAGAAGGGGGCGGAGTGAGGGAGAGCGCGCGAGCCTTTGCCGCTCCTCCTCCTACTACTACTTATAGACCGCGCCGAGGAGGCGCGGCGTGGGGGAACGTGGGGATCAACTGCGCCCACTCCCCCACGTCCCGCGATTACTGTGCCTTGATGGCGGAATAAAACCGCCGCGGGAAGGCGAGCGGTCCATGTGGGCCGCGGAAGATCCGCGCTCGGACCGAGGCCTGCGAGTGGCGGGCCCGGGCCTGCGGCGGCGTCCCGTCGCGCGCGTGCGTTGGAAGGATTTCCTCGCCACATGGCCCGCGTTCCCGCCTGCGAGAAACGAAGCTCTCTGAAGTCGGCGCGCACAAGCAAAGCCGGCTCTTCAAGGTAGGAAGCTGACCAAGCTTCTCGTCCCTTAATCCGCCTCAAAGCTCGATCAGCTTCGGGGACTACTGTCGGAGTAAATAGCCATGGGTAGCCTAGCTGGCTTCCCCTGGCCCTTCTGAAAAAATTACGAGCCCGTCCGGCTCTCAAGAATCCAAGACATGGGGCCGCCTTCCCCTTGCTGGCTGTCACCCAGGCCGGCTTTCGGAAGGCGACCCGACTTTAGCCCTCATGAAGAAAGCCATGGGAGGGCCGACTTCGAGAAGCCGGCCGCGAGGAGGCCGACTCCAAGAAGCCGGCTCCCATAAAGCGGTCGAGACCGTACCCTCAAAGTTTGCATCCACCTAGCGGCGATGAGACGGGGCGTGGCTACAGTAAAGCTTGCCACCAACAGAATGCCTTCCGGAGCACCGCCTCTGATGTCCCGCCTCTTTAGATCTCGCTCCCTTCAGGCCCGTCCGCATCCCTCAGCGCCACCGGACATGGGACCGCCGTCCCGCCCCGCACCCCCCCCGGCCCCCTGACACCTGCCAACCACCGAGTCGCCCACCCCCCGCCGCACCCACAAACCGCACACCCCGTCGTCCCTCCCCCAAAGCAACCAGCCGACCATCACTCAGCGCCCCAACAAGCACCACTCCGAAGGTTTTCATTTTAGTTAGAATTATTTTAGTGGACATTCGTAGTTTAGGGGCCGTAGCGAACAGGTTTCCATTAGATTAGATATGTTTAGCGAGCGTCGATCGATTAGAATTTTCTTTTTTCTTTTTCTTTTCTATTAGTTTCTGCAGGGACGCTTCTTTGTAGATAATTTTACAGATAGTCCCTGACTTCAAAACACCAATTTACCTTCGTTTATCCAAATCCAACGAAACCAAACTCACGTCTTCGTTATGATCTCCTCTATCCAGTAATCCAACTCAAACATGTTTTTGAAAAGTTTAAAATTTGAATTAGATCAGATTTGAATTCAAACTTCGTTTGATCATAACTTGAGTTTCGTAGCTCCGTTTGAGTTGATTCTTTTTGCAAATCGAAGCTCTTGACCTAAACTTTCTGATAAGGCCAAATTCATATAATTTTGGTACTGTTAGAAATTGTTTTATGTTGCAAGAGCTATTTGCTTGGTTTTGATGTTTTCCGAATCGACTTCTTCGATCTTTCTGATCTTTTGAGTGATTGCTTATGTATGGTTACTATTGCTTGCTTACGATAGATTGACCGGAGTGTGACGAGTAGATCTATCAAGATTTTTGAGGTGCGAATCATCTTCATCAACATTGCAGGCAAGTTCACACTTTGATCATATCCCTTTCATACCCAGTTTTTATGCATTAGTTTCACCCTCAAACATTGCATGAGTAGGATTGATAACATGTGGGTATTGGGAAGTAGTTGATGAGGTAGGAACCTATTGCCCTGCATTCAAACCTTGGGAGTTACTATTACGTTATGCTTTATTGCCATGCTATGCTCGTAGACGTGGATTGGGTTTTGAGAGTATTCATGACAGATGTGAGATTGTTAATTAATGGTTTACTTAAGGTGGCAACTTAAACACACATCTGGGGATTGAGGCCTGGTTATTCAGGATTGCCTGTCTAGGCACCTGGGTAGACCAGGATTGCCTGTTTTTTTATGGACCGCCACCCAGGCTCAAAGGGATCATGAGATTATTCATGCTAGAAACTTCCGTGTGCAGCCACAAGCTATTATGGGCTCTAGCATAGTTGATTAAGTCATGTGAACTCTTACAGTGGTAGACTAGCAGATGTAGGGGTTGTAGGTGGTACGGTCTACCCATCGTAAGGTGCAAACGCTTCTGAAAGACTATGTCTCGGTCATCCGTTTCTCAAACACCATGTAGTGCGAGAAATCCAACGGAGGAGATCGAGTCTTGTGGGGAAAAGTGCGCAAACCTCTGCAGAGTGTATAAACTAATCATGGATTAGCCGTGTCCCCGGTTATGGACATCTTGAGTATCTAGTACCTGGATTATCATGTGAATCTCATCATGTTACTTTAAATTAATTTTGTTGGGTTAATGATGTTACTTAATTGGGATTGAGAATGCTGTCAACCATTCTCAATGTTCAACAACCACCATGATAGTTAAATAAAATTTATTCCTTTGCAGTAGGGAAAAATTGGCTTTTCGCAAAAACCTTATAACCATAGAGCTTTTCCACCAGCCAAATATGCATGTAGTGATAGCCATTGTTCATCATTTCTCTCTATGGTGTGAATTTGCCAGTACATTCAATGTACTGACCCTTTGTGGCTGCAACGTCTCATGTTGCAGATCTTACGACGAGTAAGTGATACGTTAGGGTTACGATTTCTACACTCAACTTTGCCGTTGGTGTTGATGGGAATCCACAACCTTGTTACTTCCGCTATTTGGATTGAGGTAATAGTATTTACGTTACTTTATACATGTGATTTACCTCTGTTATAAATCCTCGAGTACTGTGTGTGTCAGCATACCGATCCAGGGATGACACTTAAGCACAGAGACTTGATCCATTCGGGTCGGGTCGCTACAAGATGGTATCAGAGCACATGTTGACTGTAGGACGTGACCCTAGAAACTGGCAAGCCCATAGCAAAGATTTTTCTCTACAACTTTCCCTTTCAAAAAGATCTTTTACCTCTCTTCTCTTCTGAGCTTATTCAAATATTCCCTTTAGTGAGACCATACCCCTTTCCCTTTTGACCACACGAAGATTCGACTGATGAGACCACTCCAAGAAGTACAAGATATCGGACAACTAAGACCACTTCGGAATGAAGAGTATTTTCCGTGCATCTGAATAATGGAAACTACAACGGTTGAAGACCGAAGACAAGTAGAATTTGAAGGCTCTGAAGAATTCCCAGATTTGTATGACCTAGGAAGGCTACCCTTATGGAACTTGGCAGACTATGGAAGTTGTCAATACCCGAGATCAAGGTGTATCGGAGAAAGACTGAAACAAGGAGCATGAGAACTCGAAGTTTTGTCAAAGAAAACCCTAAGGCAGGAGATATCAACTATGGAATGATAGCTCATGGGAATGACAAGAGCAGAAACACGGTTATCCGTGATGTCATCGCCCGCTGATGCTATTGTCACCGTGCTGAGTTAAGGATGCATTTCTTCAGAATGGATTTGATGGAAGAAGGCTGATGGAGCACCTATTAGTAAGATGAAGTTTTAACCTTAGCCGGTGTATCACCAGGATCTGGAGTAGTACATCAAGAAGTTTAAGGTGGAGCTCCATGAAGCCGTATTAGACAAGGAAGCATTTCATGAAGAACTCAGGAACCAAAAGCTGAAAGTAGCCAAGCTGGAGGAGCTACAACCTCGAGATACCGGAGATTTGTCAGGAACTGAAGGACAGTAGGACCATGGTTCATGTGAAGGATGTTGAAACCAGAAGTTTGGAACGCAACTCCAGAATATTAAAGGATGTCACGAGAGACTTCGCGTCAACAGAGTTGATCTGGCAAAAGAACTTGAGAAAGACAAGCATGATCGGAAGAAGCCATTGGAGGCATGAACAAGCTTGAAGAGTTTGAGATGTTG
>NC_053024.1:595430990-595446141 GCF_003073215.2 Triticum urartu | reverse complement strand
TGGTCCATTCCTTTTGAGAAGAAATGTGTCCATAGTATGGAGTATGGTAGGCTGGGTTCGTACGCGTAACGCAGAAATTAGGTTATAAATGAGACATTGAGAATTGTATAGACAAATAAAATATAACCTAATTAGAAGTTATAACCCTAGAAAATACTCCATGCTTTTACCAAACCGTAGTGATTTATTATATTCACTACAAGTCTATACATGATTGTTGAAGTTTAACAAAACTAGGAAAAGCAAGACAAAGGCCTTTTGTAATTTATCATCTATGGACGAACACAAAGACGAACATGCAAGATTGAAATTTGGAAAGGATGCGAAATTACCGAGCACCAGACGGCGTGCAACGTTGCTCGTGTGCGTCACTTCGTCAACGTGTGAGGACCCAGGCTGTGTGGCGTCCGGCGGCCGGCGCGCTGTCGCTGCCGTCTCCGGCGGCTGTGTGGAACGACGACTTGCAGGGGGCGTATGGAGTATGGTAGGCTGGGTTCGTACGCGTAACACAGAAATTGATCGATGGATTGATTAGTTTTTTTCTAGTCGAAAAGAAAGGTGGATCGGTTAGGTTCGCGTACGTGACTACGTGCGGAGATTCTCTCTATTTTTTTTATTTTTCATAGACAAAAACTACGTGACGAGATGGATGCACAAGCGAACATGCATGCGTGTACCCACGCGTCCTGCCGTGTTGGGCCAGTCTGAAGGCGTCAGGAGTGGCTGGGACGGGGTGGGCCTGCTGTACAGCTCTTGGGCCACCCTGATGCACTGGGCCTGAACGGGCTGACCCTGATGCACAGCTCTTGGGCCACCCTGATGCACTGGGCCTTTTTAACTAATAGGTACTGCTAGCGAATTTTTTCACCCGTATTCCTGTGCATACGGGTCAGCCCAATGGGCTCCGCCCCTGTCTGTAACTCCTGTTTCGAGTTATTAATCTTAGCAACTGAACCGGTATCAAATACCCTGGGGTTACTATGAACACTAGTAAAATACACATCAATAACATGCATATCAAATACACCTTTGTTCACTTTGCCATCCTTCTTATCCGCCAAGTATTTCGGGTAGTTTCGCTTCCAGTGACCATTCCCTTTGCAGTAGAAGCATTCAGTTTCAGGCTTAGGTCTAGCTTTGGGCTTGTTCATGGGAGTGGCCACTTGCTTGTCATTCTTCTTGAAGTTCCCTTTCTTTTCCTTTGCCCTTTTTCTTGAAACTAGTGGTCTTGTCAACCATCAACACTTGATGCTTTTTCTTGATTTCTACCTTCGCCGGTTTCAGCACCGCGGAGAGCTCGGGAATCATTTTCGCCATCCCTTACATATTATAGTTTATCACGAAGTTCTAATAGCTTGGTAATAGTGACTAGAGAACTCTGTCAATCACTATCTTTATCTCGAAGATTAACTCCCACTTGATTCAAGTGATTGTACTACCCAGACATTCTGAGTACATGCTCACTGGTTGAGCTATTCTCCTCTATCTTGTAGGCAAAGTACTTGTCAAAGGTCTCATACCTCTCGACAGGGGCATGAGTCTGAAATACTAATTTCAACTCTTGGAACATCTCATATGCTCTGTGGCGTTCAAAACGTTTTTGAAGTCCCGGTTCTAAGCTGTAAAGCATGGTGCACTAAACTATCAAGTAGCCATCATACCGAGCTTGTAAAACATTCATAACGTCTGCATATGCTCCTACAATAGGTCTGTCACCTAGCGGTGCATCAAGGACATAATTCTTCTGTGCAGCAACGAGGATAATCCTCATATCATGGATCCAGTCCGCATCATTTCTACTATCATCTTTCAACTTAGTTTTCTCTAGGAACATATCAAAAATAAAACATGGGAGCTATACGCGAGCTATTGATCTATAACATAGATATGTAATACTATCAAGACTAATTTCATGAGAAATTAAGTTCAATTAATCATATTACTTAAGAACTCCCACTTAGATAGACATCCCTCGAGTCATCTAAATGATCACGTGATCCATATCAACTAAACCATGTCTGATCGTCATGTGAGATGGAGTAGCCTTCAATGGTGAACATCTCTATGTTGATCATATCTACTATATGATTCATGTTTGACCTTTCGGTCTCTGGTGTTCCGAGGCCATGTCTGTACATGCTAGGCTCGTCATGTTTAACCCGAGTATTCCGCATGTGCAAAACTGCCTTACACCCGTTGTATGTGAACGTAGAGCTTATCACACCCGATCATCACGTGGTGTCTTAGCACGACGAACTATCGCAACGGTGCTTACTCAGGGAGAACACCTATACCTTTAAATTTTAGTAAAGGATCATCTTATAATGCTACCACCGTACTAAGCAAAGTAAGATGCATAAAAGATAAACATCACATGCAATCAAAATATGTGACATGATATGGCCATCATCATTTTGTGCTTTTGATCTCCATCTCCAAACACCGTCATGATGTCCATCGTCACCGGCCTAACACCTTGATCTCCATCGTAGCGTCGTGGTTGTCTCGCCAACTATTGCTTCTACAACTATCGCTAACGCATAGTGATAAAGTAAAGCAATTACATGGTGTTTGCATTGCATACAATAAAGCGACAACCATAAGGCTCCTGCTAGTTGCTGATAACTTTTACAAAACATGATCATCTCATACAATAACGTATATCACATCATGTCTTGACCATATCACATCACAACATGCCCTGCAAAAACAAGTTAGTCGTCCTCTACTTTGTTGTTGCAAGTTTTACACGGCTCCTACGGGCTTCTATCAAGAACCGTTCTTACCTACGCATGAAAACCACAACGGTGATTTATCAAGTTTGTTGTTTTAATCTTCAACAAGGACCGGTCGCAGCCAAATTCGATTCAACTAAAGTTGGAGAAACAGACACCCGCCAGCCACCTTTATGCAAAACTAGTTGCATGTGTGTCGGTGGAACCGGTCTCATGAACGTGGTCATGTAAGGTTGGTCCGGGCCTCTTCATCCAACAATACCGCCGAATCAAAATAAGACATTGGTGATAAGCAGTATGACGTTCACCGCCCACAACTCTTTGTGTTCTACTCGTGCATATCATCTACGCATAGACCTGGCTCGGATGCCATTGTTCGGGAACATAGCATACAATTTCAAAAAAATTCCTACGCTCACGCAAGATCTATCTAGGAGATGCATAGAAACGAGAGGGGGAGAGTGTGTCCACGTACCCTCGTAGACTGAAAGCGGAAGTGTTAGTTTAACGCGGTTGATGTAGTCGAACGTCTTCTTGATTCAACCGATCAAGCACCGAACATACGGCACCTCCGAGTTCTGCACACGTTCAGCTCGATGACGACACTCGAACTCTTGATCTGGAAAAGTGTCGAGGGAGAGTTTCGTCAGCACGACGGCATGGTGACGGTGATGGTGAAGTAATTCACGCAGGGCTTCACCTAAACACTACGAAGATATGACCGGAGGCGTAAACTGTGGAGGGGGGCGCCGCACACAGCTAACAATTGTTGGTGTGTGTTCTAGCGGTGCCCCCCTCTTCATATATATAGATTGGAGGGGAGGAGAGGCAGCCAAGGGGACGCCCCAAGTAGGAGGAATCCTACTTGGGGTCCTCCCAATTTGGTCTCCCAACTTTCCTATTCCTATTTGGAGTAGGAAGGGAAGAGGGGAAAGGGGGAATCCTATTCCCTTTTTCCTTTCCTCCTTCCCCTTTTCTACTCCAATTTGGCCAACCCATATGGGAGGGACGCACCAGCCCTTTAGGGGCTGATCTGTCCCCCTCTTGGCCCATTAAGGCCCATGTAGTTGCCGAGGGGATGCCCGAAACCCCTTCCGGTGACCCGATATGCACCCGGTACCATCAGGACACTTCTGGTGTCCGAATATCATCATCCAATATATTAATATTTACCTTTCGACCATTTCGATACTCCTCGTCATGTTTGTGATCTCATATGGGACTCCGAACAACATTCGGTCACCAAATCACATAACACATATAATACAAAATTGTCATCGAACGTTAAGCGTGCGGACCCTACGGGTTTGAGAACTATGTAGACATGACCGAGACACCTCTCCGGTCAGAACTATGTAGACATGACCGCGACACCTCTCCGGTCAGTAACCAATAGTGGAACTTGGATACTCATATTGGCTCCTACATATTCTACGAAGATCTTTATCGGTCAAACCGTAATGACATCATACATTATTCCCTTTGTCATCGGTATGTTATTTGCCCGAGATTCGATCGTTGGTATCTTCATACCTAGTTCAATATCGTTTCCGGCAAGTCTCTTTACTCATTCAGTAATGCATCATCCCGCAACTAACTCATTAGTCACATTGTTTGCAAGGCTTATCATGATGTGCATTACCGAGAGGGCCCAGAGATACCTCTCCGATACTCGGAGTGACAAATCATAATCTCGATCTATGCCAAACCAAAAAACACCTTCGGAGACACCTGTAGAGCATCTTTATAATCACCCAGTTACGTTTTGACCTTTAATAGCACACATGGTATTCCTCCGGTATTCGGGAGTTGCATAATCTCATAGTCGAAGGAATATGTATAAGTCATGAAGAAAGCAATAGCAATAAAACTTAACGATCATTATGCTAAGCTAACGGATGGGTCTTGTCCATCACATCATTCTCCTAATGATGTGATCCCGTTCATCAAATGACAACACATGTCTATGGTTAGGAAACTTAACCATCTTTGATTAACGAGCTAGTTCAGTAGAGGCTTACTAGGGACACTGTGTTTTGTCTATGTATCCACACATGTATCAAGTTTCTGGTTAATACAATTCTAGCATGAATAATAAAAAGTTATCATTGTATAAGGAAATATAAATAACAACTTTATTATTGCCTCTAGGGCATATTTCCTTCAGCAGGCAGGAGTCAGTCTACTTTTCTCAGATGTGATGCCTATATACATGATCATTGCCTTGAATATCATCATAACTATGTGATTTTCTATCAATTGTCCAACAGTAATTTGTTCACCCACCGTATGTTTTGTGTTCATGAGAGAAGCTTCTAGTGAAAACTATGGCCCCTGGTCTACTTTTACCATATATAAAATCCAACAATACCTTACTGCAATTTTATTTCCTTTATTTTATTTTGCAATTTAATTTATCTATCTACCACTACGAGATTTGATCCTTCCAAATAACCGCCGAGGGGGTTGACAACCCCCTTGTTCGCGTTGGGTGCAAGTATTTGTTTTTGTGTGTGCAGGTGGTGCTAACGAGGTTCTGTGTGGTTCTCCTACTGGATTGATAACCTTGGTTCTTAACTGAGGGACATACTTATCTCTACTATACCGCATCATCCTCTTCTCTTCGAGGAAATCCCAACGCGGCTCACAAGTAGCAACCCCGGGTGCCCGGACTCCCCGAAACATGCCTGCGTGCAACTAGGGTTAAATGACCGATGTACCCGCATCTCCTCCCCAATTCCTCCCTAGGCTATAAGTACCCCGTCCCCAGCTTGAAATTAGGGTTAGCAAAGTATTTGAGACTATTTGAGAGAGCTTTGCTCCTTGTATCTCCATCTTGGGGAATTAAGACCTCCTTTGGGAGAATGATCTCCATCATAGGATCATCAAGACCTCCTAAAGGAGAAGGATTTCTCTAGATCATCAAGACCTCATCTCCAAGGAGTGGGAAGAGCTTACCTTTGTTCTTGTTTTCCTTTGATTGTTCTTGTATTTTTGTGGATCTGATGTATGCTACTCTAGTGGATGTGTAATTGGGAGTGATTTTCCCTTGTTGTTCTTATGAGTTCATCCATTTTCCCCCTCCAAGTGTGAAAAAGATTTTCATTTAGGGTTCCACCCTACAACACAAACCAACGGCACACAAAAGCGCACCCAACCCATCTATATATGACTAAGCATGAGAACTACAAAAATATATTATAAGAGATGGAGAAAATGTATATCAACACGTTATTGTTTTGGTGGGGGATTGGGGGGAGGGGGAGTATGTCAACCTAGTAAGATAAAGTCGGTATGCAAGTTCTATATCAACTGAACAATGCATCAAAAGCATGTTGTGCACACTATGCAAATCAAAATTCAATGATACCCTTTCTCATGGACCATAACGGGAAACCTGAACTAAACAGGTAGATCATGGCGAAAGCCGGAAGGTGACCTTGGATTTCGTTCCAATGAACCACTACGCCGATAATTTTTTTCAAACGGGTACAAAAGATTTGCCTTATACATTAATTAAGCAAAAAATAATTATCATATTAATTAACAAAAAACTGGATGAAAACTGTTATAAACTTGACCACATGCAAACTACTCCTGAATCTGAAATCCGCACGACCGTAAAGGTGATCGCATAATTACTCTTGACACTTTGCTTCCGCAAACGCCCAATAAATAAATGGAATACAATGTCAAAAACATACCATCGAAAACACATTGGCAAAGTTATTAATCAGGCCAACCCAAGAACATAAGAACCATTTGTCAACCGGGCGCATACGCTTCCCTATGCTGAGAATCAATCAAAAACACATTGGCAAAGACATCACGACCACCAGAAAAGATGACAACCATTCATCTTTTGGACATGTCTGTTTTTTTGCGCGCGGTTGGACATGTCCCTCTGACATCAGTAGTTTTTCTAGTTTTGGCTACAGCCTGACCTCTGTATAAACTTGGCACCTGTATTATGAGTTGAACCAGCAACTTTTTTTTTGCATGGTAATACGTGTCTCATTCATATCATAAAGAACAAAGTACAAGTCACGTATAAAAACCGACATGACAAAACTGAAAAGATAGCAGAACATATCTGAGCTTGATACCAACGTCCGTCACCTGCCTTCGGCACCACCACAGCAGCCACCGAAGAAAAGAATAATGGATCACCTCATCACCCGAGCTCGACGCGGCTCCATCGCTGATATGCAGCTTTACGGACCTCCAAGGTGGCTCACCAAAAATGAAGCCATTGCCGTTGAACGAATCAGACCGGGGCAACACCTCGGACACGCCATCGAACTCCAGATCTGGCACCCCACCACGACTAAGACGCCAAAGGAGGAAACCGTAACTGCCATCCACGGACCACGAACCCAGCACACGTTCCGTCTTTCAGATGTCGTCGATGCAGACCACAATCTGCATCCGCTCCTGGACTATCTCCCAAGCTCCACGCTGACGTTGGAGCAAACGCCGTCGCAACGGCGGAGCCCGAGGACACAGGTCCACCATGAGGATGCCTCCGCCGCCACGGCATCATTGCTTGAACAGACTGGTTTCTGAATCCATCCCCAACCATAGGACCGATGGCCTCGTCAGGGAAGGATCCGAAGAATCTTTAATCAGCGCCGTCATCGTTGCCACCAAAGAGAAGACGATAAACAGTCTAAAAACCTAGACTATATACGAGAGTAAAACCGATCCACGCGCGTGGATCCACGCGTGTGGATCCGGCAACCCCCCTCACCACCGATGACCGAGGTCGCCGGCGGAGAGGAGCCGCCGGAGGACGGCGCTGAAAGATGGCCTCTCCTGGCCACGACTAGGGTTCCAGCCGCCAGGGAGCAGGTAGGAGAGACCCCGGAGTCAAATCTCTACTGATTAGGAAAAAAATCTGTTTTCATACGTTGTCGGTCGTTTTTTTCTTTCAAAATGGGTACACATGCAACTAATTTGCTCTTTTACTAAGAAAAAACAACAGGGACCATATCTCTACATTTCATTTCTTAAGTCCGTCCTTCTTTATTCTTCTCCCAACAGTGTTGCCTACCGGATCCGGATCCTCCATCGCAGCCACCATGTGAGGGCCGTTCGAGCTGTGCTCGGGCCCACTCTTCAGCGCCATTGGTCTTTCCTTCTTTAGCACAATCACGCCCACCTCTGCATGCATACACATGGCAGAAGCAAGAAAATTAGAGATGGCTTAAAAAAAAGGTGGTATGAGCATCAAACGGAACAGGGGCCAGGGCACGAGGGGAAACAAAGATTAAATACGTCGTCGATCGGCAGCACACGTCTATGTTTATCTGGGTATCCAAGAAGTAATTGATCTCGGCGTTGATTCAGCAGGGCAGAGTAGGGATGTGTGCATGGCTGCATGCGCGCGTGTACGTACCGGCGGGGGGGACGGGGGTGGTGGAGAGCGACCAGAGGAGGAGCCCGCAGAGGAGGACGACGACGGGGACGAGGTGGACGAGGGCGTGGGCGAGGTTGGCGCGGGAGGCGTCGAGGGCCTCTTTCTTGGCCGTGTCCGAGTGCGGGTCGTACACCGGCAGCTGGTCCACGTCCATCCCCGCATTCCCGCTCGGCCCACCAGGCACCGACGCCGCCACCGCCGAAGACGACGACGACGAAGAGGATGACAGGTAGATAGCTCGACGACCGATGCATCTCGGTCGATCTCCGGCCGGTCGGCCTCTTCTCCTCGTGCCTGGCTTGGCTGCCGAGGGAGATTGGGAGATGCGCCGTTTAGCAATTGGCTTACGTGGTGGCAGTAGCTTTGCGCTTTGTGCATGCAGTCCGAAGTTTCTTGATGGGCTGCGCATGGTTGTAGCCCGCGTCTTACGCTACGGCTGCGATATACCTACAGCTTATTCTTCTCTTCTTTTCCACATAAAGAAATAATAGAAAAGAAACATACTTTTTTTTCAGAGTACGTCAAAGGCCTATCATATTTTTATAGAAGAGAGCATAGTGATTTACAAGGGATGCTTAAGAATAGATGCGTACATCCATTCTCGGCAACATCTAAACACAACCCACACTTAATAATACTAAGCCTACTCTCTCACCAATCTTGACAACTCACCACCGCCGCCCCTGGCTGAATTCCACTCTTGCATCTCCCATAGGATCGCTTTCACCAGCTCAAGCGGGGTCCTCTGTTGGCTCGTTCTGTTGAAAACCCGAATGTTCCTTTGTTTCCATAAAGCCCATGTCACCACAATCACAAAGGTGTCAAAACCACGTTTGTTAGCCCTACCGCAACCCTTCCTGGCACCCAGCCACTAATCTAGTAGGCCGTCGTCCGCTGTCGGCCTCGTGACATCCAAGTTAAGGGCTTGAAGACTCTCATGCCAGACAACCCTCGCGTACACACACTGAATCAATATGTGTTCGGCATTGTCCTCTTCCTGCAGACACGTGTAGCACGCTGAAGGACTATCTTGTAGGCCATGCTTAGCTTTCCTGTTCGAGGTCCAAATACGATGTTGCACCACCAACCATGCAAAAATCTTACACTTAAATAGTGTCCAACTCTTCCAAATGCACGAGGCGTAGGAGACCCGCTGGGTTCCGAGATAGAGTCGGTGGTACGTGGATTTCGCAGTGTACCTCCCCGAGGGGTCAGCCGGCCAGGAAAAGCAGTCCGGTCTTCTTAGATCACGTTGTACCGTACTGATAGCCAAGTTTAGGTGCACGAGCTGCATATGTCCAACGAAGGTGAGGTCCCCAGTCACATCCTGCATCCATCTTCCATTGTCCAATCCTTCACTGACTGTACGCCTGTTCCTTGTTCGTGTGGCCACCATAGCATGGATTAGCGGAGCAATATCAGCAGCCGCAAAGCCACGAATCCATCTGTTCCCTCCAGAACAGCACCTTGGTGCCTTCTCCAACCTCGATCTTAACCAAACTATCAAAAACTGCTCGGGCATGTCTATCCTCTGTCATGGCTAACCCCTGCCATGGTCTTTGCGGATCCATCCTCTTCAACCACTCCCATCTCACTTGGAGTGCTAGCCCTTGCAATTCCAGGTTCCTCACTCCCAGTCCCCCAAGCCACGTGGGCCTACATATCGTGTTCCAAGCCACCAAGCACTGCCCACCATTAACTTTGTCCTTCCATGCCCAAAAGAACCCCCGCATCCATTGGTCGATTTCCTCTAACACCCAAGCAGGCGCCTCCGCAATCATGAAGTGGTGGATTGGTTTAGCTTGTGACGCCCCGAGACCGATGTGCCAGGTGTCTTCCAGTTATTCGCTGACGTTGTCATGTCATTTGCTTGCGTGTTGCATCTCATCATGTCATCTTGTGCATTGCATCATCATGTTTTAAACTTGCATTCGTCCAGGTTCTCCGAGTTCTCTCTGTTGTCCGTTCTGAGCCCAACCACACTTGCACGCGCCCGCGGCATGTCCGAAATAGTATTTTATAAGTGGCCGGAAAATGTTCTCGGAATGGGATGAGAGTTGACGTGTGGTCTTATTATAGTGTAGATAGACCGCCTGTCAAGTTTCATCGCATTCGAAGATCGTTTGAAACCCCAATGGATAACTATAGCGGCAGTATAGCCGGTCTAACGTCGGACGTTTTCGGTCTCCGAAAACAGTCGTCGGGCCTCCCTCTCTTCTCTTCTCTCAGCTCAAGACCGTCTACACAGCTCACTACCTACCGCCAGGTCCAACCTAACCTCTCTCGTCAGCCCACAGCCCCCCTCGCGCGCGTCCGAAAGTTGCCCCGAACCCGACCCGGACTGTCGCCACCGTTGTGTCCGGATCATCCCCAAACATCTACAAAACGTCTCCATTTTTTTATTTGGGATCCCTAGCCTATTTTTCCCGACCGTCCGATTACGATCGGAGGGACGGATTAGCCCCTACCCAAAAATCCCCTGCTATATATATAGGTCCAACCCTAAATTTTAGGGAGATGTCCCATCCATCCTTCTCTGCCGCTGCCACCCCATGTCTCATCTTCCACGTCGGGATCCCCTCACTCAAATCTCCCTCGATCCCCTCGCCCAACCATCGAGCTGCTGCGCCCGCGCCCCAATCCCGCAACCTCCTCCTCCGAGACCCCCACGACCCTACCGGAGCCTCCACCTCCTCCCTTCAATCCAACCATCCAACCGCACCACCACCCCGCCTCGACGACCGGCGCCGCTGCCGATGACCACCTCCAGGCCAGTCCCTCATGACCCTCTTTTCCGTTCCCTCTTCCCTGCATCCCTCTCTTCCTAATCTTTGCATCTCTCTGTTCCTCAACAGGAGCTCTAGTGCCATGGCCATCCCGAGCTCGGCCCGCGCAGCTCGGAGACTTCAAACCCCTCGTTCCAGCAAGATGCGTCGTGCCCGTGCTACATCTCGCGAACCCGCCGGCGACCTCGAACTTCAGGCCACCCCGACACGCTCGCGTGCCCCGAGGGAACGCACGAGGCTGTCCTCCTCGTCCCCGCGCCTCTGCTTCGCCAGAGACTGGCCTCGTCGCCGCCCAAGTCCACCGGGGCTTCAGCCATCCCCACGCCCAGATCTGCCGGATCCCGCCGCCCTAGTCCCATTCTGATCGGTCCCCACCAAGACCACCTCACCGGAGCTCCTGCTGCCTCGCTGCCGCCTGCGTTGACCTGCGCCCCTGCTTCTCCCGCTGCTGCTTGCGTCACTTGGTCGAGCGTGCGAGCGACCGCGTGGGCTGCTAGTGCCGCCAAGGCCCAGCGGCGCCTTCCCTTCGCCAGATCCAGCCCCGCTGGCCTGGTGCTACCTCTCCAGATCTAGGCCGAAGCCCATGGTGAGGCCCAGCGCCTCCTGTGTATTTTTTTCTTTTCTTTCTGTTTCTTTATTCCCTGTTGGGCCTCTGCTTAGTTTCATCCCGTTAGGTTTTTTTTCCTTAGCTGCGATTTTATCAATTTCCAGGGCATTGCACTTTTGTAGATCAGCCCCTAAACTTCATGCCTTTCATTACTCACAAACGGTGCATCATATGTAAAAACTTTAAATATGAAAATTGCTTAGAATTTTGTGTAGATTAATAATTTTCCACTTTCATCTATGTTTAAAATGTTGTTTGTTTAAATTTGCTTAAATAACTTGCTAAAATGCTTTATTCCATAACTAAATAACCGTAGCTCCAAATTTAATAAACTTTATATGTAAATGGGGTGGGAATGCCTAGTTTAACATGGTGACATTGCTTTGCATGTTTAACAACTCTAAAATTGTGTTTAGGGCAGAACAGTGCCAAAACCTAAAATATGCACATGAGGAGTTTCCGGACTTGTTGTTTGTTGTTCCGGCCTCATTTAAACTTGCCTAGATAGGTAGTTTTCATTTGCTTCACCCTCGCCATGTTTAACAACATTTAATATTGTTGGGTACATAAACAAGATCGAACTAAATAAGTCACGTGGTGTTTCGTCAATATGCAACGGAGCTCCACTTAATTTGTAGGGTTGTTTGTGCATATTGCCATGCCATGCCTCTTTAAACCGGACATGCATCATACTTGGTTGTGCATCATGCCATGCTTATGTGATGGTTGTTTACCATGTTGTTTGCTTCTTTTCGGTGTGCTTCTTCGGGTTGGTTCCGATAACGTCGCGTTTGTGAGGACGTTCGACTACGTCCGTTTGTCTTCTTCATGGACTCGTTCTTCTTCCTTGCGGGATTTCAGGCAAGATGACCATACCCTCGAAATCACTTCTATCTTTGCTTGCTAGTTGCTCGCTCTTTTGCTATGCCTATGATGCGATACCTACCACTTGCTTATCATGCCTCCCATATTGTTGAACCAAGCCTCTAACCCACCTTGTCCTAGCAAACCGTTGTTTGGCTATGTTACCGCTTTGCTCAGCCCCTCTTATAGCGTTGTTAGTTGCAGGTGAAGATTGAAGCTTGTTCCATGTTGGAACATGGATATTTTGTTGGGATATCACAATATCTCTTATTTAATTAATGCATCTATATACTTGGTAAAGGGTGGAAGGCTCGGCCTTATGCCTGGTGTTTTGTTCCACTCTTGCCGCCCTAGTTTCCGTCATACCGGTGTTATGTTCCCGGATTTTGCGTTCCTTACACGGTTGGGTTTATATGGGAACCCCTTGACAGTTCGCTTTGAATAAAACTCCTCCAGCAAGGCCCAACCTTGGTTTTACCATTTGCCTCACCACCACCTACTTTTCCCTTGGGAGTCGCGCTCCCGAGGGTCATCATTATTTTAACACCCCCCCCGGGTCAGTGCTCCTCTGAGTGTTGGTCCAAAACAGAGCCACTTGCAGCGCCACCTCGGGGAAACTTGAGGGTTGGTTTTAGTTGTACGTAGTGTTCATCCGGTGTTGCCCTGAGAACAAAATATGTGCAGCTCCTATCGGGATTTGTTGGCACATCGGGCGGTCTTGCTGGACTTGTTTTACCATTGTCGAGGATGTCTTGTAACCGGGATGCCGAGTCTGATCGGATTGTCTTGAGAAGGAATATCCTTCGTTGACCGTGAGAGCTTGTGATGGGCTAAGTTGGGACACCCCTGCAGGGATTGAACTTTCAAAAGTCGTGCCCGCGGTTATGGGCAGATGGGAATTTGTTAATGTCCGGTTGTAGAAAACCTGAAGTTTATCTTAATTAAAATACATCAACCGCGTGTGTAACCGTGATGGTCTCTTCTCGGTGGAGTCCAGGAAGTGAACACGGTGTTGGAGTTATGTTTGACGTAGGTTGTTCTAGGATCACTTCTTGATCATAGTTCAACGATCGGGCCTTTGCCTTCTCTTCTCGCTCTCATTTGCGTATGTTAGCCACCATATATGCTAGTCGCTTGCTGCAGCTCCACCTCATACCTTTTACCCTTCCTATAAGCTTAAATAGTCTTGATCGCGAGGGTGTGAGATTGCTGAGTCCCCATGACTCACAGATACTTCCAAAACCAGTTTGCAGGTGCCGATGAAACCGTGCAGGTGACGCAACCGAGCTCAAGGAGGAGCTCGATGAAGATCTTGTTCTTTGTGTTGTTTCGTTTTAGTTGATCAGTAGTGGAGCCCAGTTGGGACGATCGGGGATCTGTGTAGCTTTTGGGGTAGTCTTCTTTTATTTTGGTACCGTAGCTGGACCTTGTGTGTATCTGGTTGATGTAATGTTATATTCATGTATTGTGTGACGTGGCGATTGTAAGCCAACTATGTATCTCTTTCCCTTATGTATTACATGGGTTGTGTGAAGATTACCTCACTTGCGACATTGCTTTCAATGCGGTTATGCGTCTAAGTCGTGCTTCGACACGTGGGAGACATAGCCGCATCGAGGGCGTTACAAGTTGGTAATCAGAGCCTTCCCCGACCTTAGGAGCCCCCTTCTTGATCGAATCGCTGGCGTTGTCGAGTCTAGAAAAAAATGTTTTGCGTCATTTAGGATTTTATATATCGGAGAGTAGGATTCTTTTTACTCCTGGGTCCCTTCGTCGCTCTGGTGAGGCATCCTGACTTAGAGTTTTGACTCTTCTCTTCTCAAATTTCACCCCCAAAAATTAGGATCACGCAAGTATCTTGGAACCGTTCCGATGGTTTTGTGACGAGAACATTGTTCTTGGTGCCTCCTGTCATTTAGGGGTTGTGGCAGTGTCCCGGGGAGTTGAGCTCCGAGGTGTTGTCGTCACAATTTTATCGTTGCAGTTCTGGAATACCTGAGTTTCGCCGACATCGAAAATATCTTTTATGCAGTTGTTGGTGAGATAACCTCGACGCCACCCAATACTGGGGCGGGAGTTCGGGAGTATTGCCATAACTCGTATAACGGATGCTTTTCGAAGGTTGAGGTAAATGATTTCCGAAGGTTTCTTGGTTATGTGTTGAAGGATGGATACAGCTGGATGTAGGATTTGTTAGTTTTGAGTGAGATATTATGCTTCCCCTGTATCCCCAACACCTGATTGCATAACCGGAAAGTTTCGGGAGTTTATAAGTGGGAATTCAAGTAGCTCTTAGGATATCCTTCCGACAGATGTATGATATGAAATTGGGATTCGACGTCTAGTGGTCCGCCTATCCACGGTGGGTTTTACAGTGGTCTCGTTGTGTCTTAAAGAGTCCTTGGCTATGCTGACTCGGGGACGCTTCGTATGTCATGTGCACTGCCTTGTACATGATGGTGCTATACGATCGAGCCCGTGTAGGCCCCACCACGAAAACTTCGGACGAAATCTCTATCATATGTTTGTTCCGGCTTATTCTACAAGCCAATCCTTTGTTTTTGTTTTGAGTTGTGGTATTCGAGTTGCTTCGAAGTCAAGTGTTGATTCCATACCTTTCCCAAATGGTGTTCTCATACTCCGATGTGAATACCAATCCTTCATGATAATCGATATTGTCTTGTCAATCCTTTTCCAACCAGTGTGCTTCTCTTCGAGATGATTCCATACATTCTCCCAT
>NC_053024.1:595390941-595429990 GCF_003073215.2 Triticum urartu | reverse complement strand
AATCTCAATTACTTAAAGTACCGGTTTAACTACGCTAAGTTGAACCGGCCCTTGGGGGCTACATCATCGAATTTCAAAGCATTAAGATTTATATTAGTAAGTCCCGGTTTGAAAGAAGATTACAAACCGGCCCTTGGGGGCTAGGAGAGTCAGCAAGAATTGAAGCATACAAGCAGGAAAGAGCATATGGAAGTTACCTCATATTTATCTTTCATCATATTAACCAGACCGGCTTCATAGTCATGACTGGTATACAGCCGGTTCAGGTAGCCGGAATGGATATCTTGGGCGTTCAGAGCAGTGTAAGTCGCCAGATCAGCATTCCACTTGCCTTTGCCAAAGGCAGCAAATTCTTCCTTGGCAGAATGTTTGGATAAAGCGACAGGATTGCTTGGCTCGGTATGGCCAGTGCCAGTAATGACAACCTCATCGTCCTATGTATCGCCGGTTTGCACTGGGGCTATTGGCTTGTCAGTAGGCTTTGCTGGACCGGTGGATTTCTCAATCCGGATGGAGCTTGTGGGCTGATTGACAGGACTTGAGGCATCAATAGGTCTCTCTTCAGCAATAAGATCGTCGTCTTGCTGCGGTGGATCATTGGGTATATCCTCAGGAATAGCCGCTTCAAGATCTGGTGTCTTGCCCGGTTCAAGGACGGCATCTTCTTCGGCCGCTTTGTCCAGGCGAGCCTTCTTGCTTGGCCTAGGTTTGGCCCTGAAAGGAATAACAAAATCAAATACAGCTTATGTTCCAAGGCGATGTGCTGCAAATATTATGATAAGTATAGCTTACCCAAGCACCGTTTTGAGCGGTGGCAGCTGAGTAGCCGATGACTCGCCAGAAGATGAGTGGGAAGTAACCTGGTAATCGGAGTCAGATGGATTAAGAGGTTGACGAAAGTAGCCCGCTTTAGGACAAGCACTGACAAGCAAATTAGAGACCTCTGAACGGCGTTTCCGAACCGGACTGTTCGGTAAACCGGCGGAGGTAACTACCTGGCCGCTGTGCCGGGTTGTGCGACGAGCTTCGTGCTATTGGGTCTTCATAAGAAATTTGGGATCCAAATAAGCAAGAGGATGAGAAAATTTAACTTTCTGGTTTGCCTGACGGATTTTTAGTGAAGGCAAAGGTTCTGAATCGGAAGAGAGAATAATTACCTCTGCAGCATCAGCGTGGCTGGCTTCGGCATCATCCTGACAAATATCATCATCAATAAGATGCATGAAAAATAAGCCAAGTGAGTCAAGCTCTACCTCAAGGTCCGGATTATCCACATCATCATCAGGGGCCGGATTAGAGGATGCAGTGGTTCTTTTCCTGTGGACAGTCTTCTTCACAGCTTTAGTCTTTTGCCGGGTTGCTCTTTCCGGTTTGTCTAGTTTTTCTGGTTTCTCCTGCGGTAGTTTCTTGCTCCAAAATGGATCATTGCCCTGATTACACAGACACTAATATTAAACAGTGACCAGATATATCAATAACAGATTCAGCAAAAAGAAAAATCAAAGTCTTACAGCTGGCGGTTTGTTGGTGGCACAGAAGGGAAGCAGGCCATTTTTAGCACAGATGTGTTCCGGTTCATTCAGCATCTTATTCACAGCCTCTATGATTTCTTCATCGGTGAGCTGGATTTTGGAATGTCGCAGTGGGTCATCAACACTGCCGGTATACTCGCACATCAAACCGAAGCGCTGACTAAGGGGCAATATGCTCCATGATATCCAACAGCGAGCGAGATCAACCCTTGTTAAACCGTTGGCCATAAAGGCTCTGAGCTTCGACAGTTGAGGAGCATATTTGCTTCTCTCATGGGCAGTCAATCTTTGCGGAAAAGGGTGTGTATTGCTGAGCCACTCCGGACGAAAGCCAGGCAAGGGATTCTCACCAGCAGGGGAGGTGTCTTTGCAATAGAACCATGTCTGATTCCACTCATTGGGGTGGCTGTGCAGTTTGGCGTGAGGGTATGTGACCTCTTTCCTTTTCTGGATCGCCACGTCACCCAACTCCATATTGGAGCCGTCAGTAAACTCAGTACGGCGGTTTAGATG
Organism: Triticum urartu; assembly: GCF_003073215.2. Classification (NCBI taxonomy): domain Eukaryota; kingdom Viridiplantae; phylum Streptophyta; class Magnoliopsida; order Poales; family Poaceae; genus Triticum; species Triticum urartu. The sequence continues at coordinate 595,427,945 of NC_053024.1, read as the reverse complement.
GAAAAGGTCTCTGAACAATTCCACTGTGGGCTCCTCTTGAAAGAACGCCTCACAGAGCACTTGGAAGTGACACATATTTGTAACAGAGTTGGGGCCAGTGTCTTGTGGATGGAGTTGGAAATTGGCTAAAACATCCCGGTAAAATTTAGAACCGGGCGGCTTAAAGCCCCGGGCTAAGTGATCTACGAAAACAACGACCTCTCCTTCTTGAGGTGTGGGAGGGCATTCTTTGCCAGGAGCCCTCCAATGGATGGTATCTTTGCTTCCTAAAGCGCCGATCAGGACTAAATCGTCCAGCTGAGCCTCTGTAGCGCGAGAAGGAACCCAATTGCACTCATATACTTGCTTGGCCATGATGAAATCTACAAGGTAGAAAATCCCGGTTCAAAAATGCATTGATCAAGGTACATTGGTATGTGCAATGTTAAACCGGAGACAGATCTATCTGAACCGGAGTTTTGTGAAGCAACAACATCTGGCGGTTCAACAAGGGGACTAATGGTATATACCGGTTTGGCAAATTTTTCTACAAGGTTAAACCGCCTGATCTAAGCATTGAAACAGTTGAGATTGCGGATGGATAAGTATGCAGAAACAGATTTCACAAGATTTCTCTACAGCGTTGGATCTGAAGCAAGTTCAAAAAAGAGATAAATATTCAGAGGTTCAAAAGGAGCAGTACCGAATCAATGAGCAAAACGTACATATAGATCTATGGTTTTGAGATGCGTAAGTGAAGGCGAAGGTTAAACAACTACCATTGCATAGAATAAAGATTTGCGGATTCATCTAAAGATCTATCGTATGAGCAAGAGGCAGACGATGAACACTGAAGAACTACGAAACCCTAGAGCAGATCTGTGGGGGAAAGGATAGAAGATTTGCCGGAGCTGAGGAAGACGCGGAAGGTTGCCGCGATGCTCTGGTGTGCCCAGGTTGATGCAGCGGCCAAGGTTGAGGCAGAGGTCGACGGTGGCGGCGGAGCTCTGAAGCTGGGCGATGCGAGGAAGACGAAGCAGAAGGGGCCGAAGGGAAAGAGAAAGGAAATGACCCTTTGGTCCTATTTATAAGGCAAAAGGACATGTGTCAGGCGCGACAATCAAGGGGCCACGAAACGGAGCCGTCGCCTCGATTTCCACAGATCTATTAAACAAAGAAGCATAATGGATAGCTTCGTTATGACAGGTGACGTCACTCCGGTTTACAGCAATCAGAGAAGATGACATCATGGCGGTTTACCAATTTATGAGAAGATGTTGAAGATGAAGCTTTTGTTAAAGGATTGACATGAACCCGTTCAAATCAATCTGGGGCCTAATGTTGGGGATATTACTTCTGGGCGTAAACCGGCCTATCTGGGCCAGGTCAACTTCATCAGTAGTTCAAGAGTGCTAAAGCCCAAGAAGGCAGATGAGGGCCTAAGGCCCATAGTCGGTTCAAGACTTGTAGCTGTAAACCGGTATTTGTATATAAACTTGTATTGTAAGTTAGGAATAAGGAGAGACCAACCCGGATACGGATATCAACCGGTGTTGGGACTCTGTGAACCGACGGGCGTCACCCGTGTATATAAGGCGATGACCCGGCGATGGTTCAAGGAGGACAGACAACAACTCGAGACATAGGCGAAGCTTGTTTGCTCCCTAGTCATCGAAACCCATCAATTCCATCACAACTAGACATAGGCTTTTACCTTCATTGAAGGGGCCAAACTAGTATAAACTCTCTTGCGTCCCTGTGTCCGCTTTAACCCCTTCAAGCTAACCCGTCGCGATGGCTCCACGCTAAGTCCTTTCTCTAGGACATCTGCCGTGACAAAACAACGACAGTTCCGCCTCGTGGCGGCGGAGTTTCGTCCCGAAAGGTTGCTTCTGGTTTTTTTTACGGAAGACTTCATATAGCAGAAGATGGTCATCGGAGAGCCACCAGGGGGCCCACGAGGTAGGGGGCGCACCCTAGGGGGGCGTCCCCCACCCTCGTGGACAGGGTGTGGGCCCCCTGGCCTTCATCTTTGGTGAGGATTTTTCATTATTTATTATAAGGTATTCTGTGGAGTTTTAGGACTTTTGGAGTTGTGCAGAATTGGTCTCTAATATTTGCTCTTTTTCCAGCCCAGAATTCCAGCTGCCGGCATTCTCCCTCCTTATGTAAACCTTGTAAAATAAGAGAGAATAGCCATAAGTATTGTGACATAATGTGAAATAACAACCCATAATGCAATAAATATCGATATAAAAGCATGATGCAAAATGGACGTATCATCCATTGTGTCCCTAAGAAGGGAGTTATTACTGTTGTTCCTAATGATAAAGATGAATTGATTGCTCAAAGAATTATTACAGGTTATAGGATGGTAATTGATTTCCGCAAATTAAATAAAGCTACTAAAAAGATCATTACCCGTTACCTTTTATCGATCAAATGCTAGAAAGATTATGCAAACATACACATTACTGCTTTCTAGATGGTTATTCTGGTTTCTCTCAAATACCTGTGTCAGCCAAAGATCAATCAAAGACTACTTTCACATGCCCTTTTGGTACTTTTGCTTATAGACGTATGCCTTTTGGTTTATGTAATGCACTTGCTACCTTTCAAAGATGCATGATGGCTATATTCTCTGACTTTTGTGAACAGATTTGTGAGGTTTTCATGGACGACTTTTCCTTCTATGGATCTTCTTTTGATGATTGCTTGAGTAACCTTGATCGAGTTTTGCAGAGATGTGAAGAAACTAATCTTGTCTTGAATTGGGAAAAGTTCCACTTTATGGTTAATGAAGGTATTGTCTTGGGGCATAAAGTTTCTGAAAGAGGTATTGAAGTTGATAAAGCCAAGGTTGATGCTATTGAAAAGATGCCATGTCCCAAGGACATCAAAGGTATAAGAAGTTTCCTTGGTCATGCAGGTTTTTATAGGAGGTTCATTAAGGACTTCTCAAAAATCTCTCGGCCCCTGACTAATTTATTACAAAAAGATATACCATTTGTTTTTTATGATGATTGTGTAGAAGCATTTGAAATACTTCAGAAAGCATTGATTTCTGCACCTATTGTTCAGCCACCTGATTGGAATTTACCCTTTGAAATTATGTGTGATGCTAGTGATTATGTTGTAGGTGTTGTTCTAGGACAAAGAGTTGATAAGAAACTAAATGTTATTCAATATGCAAGTAAAACTCTAGACAACACTCAAAGAAATTATGCTACCACTGAAAAAGAATTCTTAGCAGTTGTATTTGCTTGTGATAAGTTTAGACCTCATATTGTTGATTCTAAAGTAACTATTAACATTGATCATGCTTCTATTAAATATCTTATGGAAAAGAAAGATGCTAAACCTAGACTTATTAGATGGGTTCTCCTGCTACAAGAATTTGATTTGCATATTGTTGATAGAAAAGGAGCTGAGAACCCCGTTGCAGACAACTTGTCTAGGTTAGAAAATGTGCTTGATGACCCACTACCTATTAATGATAGCTTTCCTGATGAACAATTAAATGTCATAAATACTTCTCATACTGCTCCATGGTATGCTGATTATGCTAATTACATTGTTGCTAAGTTTATACCACCTAGTTTCACATACCAGCAAAAGAAAAAGTTCTTCTATGATTTGAGGCATCACTTTTGGGATGGCCCACATCTTTATAAAGAAGGAGTAGATGGTGTTATTAGACGTTGTGTACCTGAGCATGAACAGGAACAGATCCTACGCAAGTGTCACTCTGAAGCTTATGGAGGACACCATGCTGGAGATAGAACTACACATAAGGTACTGCAATCTGGTTTTTATTGGCCTACTCTCTTCAAGGATGCCCGTAAGTTTGCCTTATCTTGTGATGAATGTCAAAGAATTGGTAATATTGGTAGACGTCAAGAAATGCCTATGAATTATTCACTTGTTATTGAACCATTTGATGTTTGGGGCTTTGACTATATGGGACCTTTCCCTTCCTCTAATGGTTATACACATATTTTAGTTGCTGTTGATTACGTTACTAAGTGGGTAGAAGCTATTCCAACTAGTAGTGCTGATCATAACACTTCTATTAAAATGCTTAAAGAAGATATTTTTCCAAGATTTGGAGTCCCTAGATATTTAATGACTGATGGTGGTTCACATTTTATTCATGGTGCTTTCCATAAAATGCTTGCTAAATATGACGTCAATCATAGAATTGCATCTCCGTATCACCCACAGTCTAGTGGTCAAGTAGAATTGAGTAATAGAGAACTCAAATTAATTTTGCAAAAGACTGTCAATAGGTCTAGAAAGAATTGGTCCAAGAAACTTGATGATGCATTATGGGCCTATAGAACTGCATATAAAAATCCTATGGGTATGTCTCCATATAGAATGGTATATGGAAAAGCATGTCACTTACCTCTCGAACTAGAACATAAGGCATATTGGGCTATTAAAGAGCTCAATTATGATTTCAAACTTGCCGGTGAAAAGAGGTTATTTGATATTAGCTCACTTGATGAATGGAGAACCTAAGCTTATGAAACTGCCAAGTTGTTTAAAGAAAAGGTCAAAAGATGGCATGACAAAAGGATACAAAAGCGTGAGTTTAATGTAGGTGATTATGTATTGCTATACAACTCTCGTTTAAGATTTTTTGCATGAAAACTTCTCTCTAAATGGGAAGGCCCCTATGTTATCGAGGAGGTCTATCGTTCCGGTGCCATAAAAATCAACAACTTCGAAGGCACAAATCCGAAGGTGGTAAACGGTCAAAGAATCAAACATTATATCTCAGGTAATCCCATAAATGTTGAAACCAATATTATTGAAACCGTAACCCCGGAGGAATACATAAGGGACACTTTCCAGAACGTTTCAGACTCCGAAAAGGAATAGGTATGTGGTACAGTAAGTAAACCGACTCCAAAACAATTTTTAAGGCAATATTTCTCCATTTTGGAATATTTAGAAAAATAGAAAATTAAGTAGTAGTCCGGGAAGGACACGAGGGCCCCACGAGGGTGGAGGGCGTGCCCTACCCCCCTGGGCGCGCCCCCTACCTCGTGAGCACCTCATGTGCCTTCCGGACTCCGTTTTCTTGCATGATACGTATTTTGGTCGGTAAAAATTCACTATATATTCTCCCGAAGGTTTTGACTCCCGTATCACGCAATTATCCTCTGTTTTTGTTTCGAGCTGTCCCGCTGTAGATTAGATCAACATGTCTTCCCAGGATTCAGAAGGAGAAAGCTATGTGGACGATTGCTTAGCTAATCCTAAGGTCTATGGAGATGTGGAGCACGATGGTTGGACCACGGAGGAAGAAGAGGACTATGAACCCAATGGGAAGGAGACGAGCTCAGATGAAGATGATGCCCCATTACCTCAACCTGGGGATATGCACGTGGAGTTGGAGTTCAAAAAGTCAAGTCTCCTGATAGGGTAAAGAAACCCAAGTTCGAGTTTATCCCTTTTCGTCTCTTGCAGGAAAATAAGCAGGACCTATGCAAAAAGATATTAACCCTGGAGTGGGAGATTGATGATCTGAGGGATCAAAATGTCGTCCTCAAGCGCAAATTAAGGGAGAAGCCTAAGCCATCAACTAAGCCAACATCACCACCACCTTCTCCAACAAAGATATAATCACATGGGTATGGGCACTCCCCTTGGCAACTGCCAAGCTTGGGGGAGGTGCCCCGGTATCGTATCACATCACAACTCCTATCTTTACCGTTTTTCTTAGTTCGATCCTATTAGTAGTATCTTGATCTAGTAGAATAAAGTTTATGGCATGATCTAGTTTTGAGTTTTGCTTTATGATCTCTCTATGTAATCGAGTCCGTGAGCTATATATAATAAAGATTAGTGTTGAGTCAAGGGCTTGATTATTTTGCCATGATCTTGGGTGAATAAAATAAAAGAAAAAAAGAATAAGAATAAGAAGAAACAAAAGTTCATATTGATCTTATTGATAGTAATGACTTCACATAGAAAGAGTGTGATGATTAAAAGTTGTCGGGAGTTGGCAGACATAGCCTTGGTCATCGTTGCAATTAATAGGAAGTAATAAGGAAAGAGAGGTTTCACATATAAATATACTATCATTGACAACTTTTATGATTGGGAGCACTCATCAAAATATGACATGCTAAAGAGTTGATGTTGGACAAGGAAGACAACGTAATGGGTTATGTTTTCTTATATCTGAGATAAAGTATGTTATCATGGATCATCCAACATGTTGAGCTTACCTTTCCCCCTCGTGCTAGCCAAATTCTCAGCACCAAGTAGAGATACTACTTGTGCTTCCAAATACCCTTAAACCAGTTTTGCCATGAGAGTCCACCATATCTACCCATGGATTGAATAAGATCCTTCAAGTAAGTTGTCATCGGTGCAAAGCAATAAAAATTGCTCTAAATATGTATGATTAGTGTGGGAGAAATAAGCTTTATACGATCTTGTGATGTGGAAGTAATAAAAGCGACAAACTGCATAATAAAGTTTCATATCACAAGGGGCAATATAAAGTGACGTTCTTTCGCATTAAGATTTTGTGCATCCAACCATAAAAGCGCATGGCAACCTCTGCTTCCCTCTGTGAAGGGCTTATCTTTTGTTATTATCTTATACCTTATGCAAGAGTCATGGTGATCTTCACCTTTCCTTTTTCATTTTATCCTTTGGCAAGCCCAACATGTTGGAAAGAACCTGATCATATATATATACATATTTATTGTTATCAGCTTTCGCTTGAGGACAAGCGAGGTCTAAGCTTGGGGGAGTTGATACGTGCATTTTGCATCATGATTTTATATCGATATTTATTGCATTATGGGCTGTTATTTCACATTATGTCACAATACTTATAGCTATTCTAATTGGGATGTAGGGGGCATGAGTTATTATTGTTGACATTACCCTTGAAGTAAAAGGTTGTGGGGCGAAACTATAAGCCCCTATCTTTCTCTGTGTCCGATTAAAACTCCGTAACCACAAGTATTGCGTGAGTGTTAGCAGTTATGAAGGACTAGATGATAGTTGAGTATGTGGACTTGCTTTTTAGCTCTGACATAGACTCTTTCTGATGTTATTATAAATTGCAATTGTTTCAATGACTGAGGTTATAGTTTGTTGGTTCTCAATAAGGTTTTTGATTCATACTTTTGCATTGTGAATAGATCATCACTTGAACATTAGTAACCATATGACAATATCTATGTATGTTGCTGTTATGAGAATAATCATGATGCCCTCATGTCTGTATTTTATTTTTATCGATGCCTCTACCTATAAACATGGGGACATATTTATTGTTATCGGCTTTCGCTTGAGGACAAGCGAGGTCTAAGCTTGGGGGAGTTGATACATCCATTTTGCATCATGCTTTTATATCGATATTTATTGCATTATGGGCTGTTATTTCATATTATGTCACAATACTTATGGCTATTCTCTCTTATTTTACAAGGTTTACATAAGGAGGGAGAATGCCAGCTACTGGAATTCTGGGCTGGAAAAGGAGCAAATATTAGAGACCTATTCTGCACAACTCCAAAAGTCCTGAAACTCCACGGAATACCTTATAATAAATAATGAAAAATCCTCGCCAAAGATGAAGACCAGGGGGCCCACACCCATTCCACGAGGACGGGGGGCGCGCCCCCCTACCTCGTGGGCCCCCTGGTGGCTCTCCGATGACCATCTTCTCCTATATGAAGTCTTTCGTCGAGAAAAAAAGAAGGAGGAACCTTTCGGGACGAAACTCCGCCGCCACAAGGCGGAACCTTGGCGGAACCAATCTAGGGCTCCGGCAGAGCTATTCTGCCGGGGAAACTTCTCTCCCGGAGGGGGAAATCATCGCCATCGTCATCACCAACGCTCCTCTCATCGGGAGAGGGCAATCTCCATCAACATCTTCATCAACACCATCTCATCTCAAAACCCTAGTTCATCTCTTGTATCCAATTCTTGTCTCCAAGTCCGGGATTGGTGCTAGTAGGTTGCTAGTAGTGTTAATTACTCCTTGTAGTTGATGCTAGTTGGTTTAATTGGTGGAAGATCATATGTTCAGATCCTTTATGCATATTAATACCCCTCTGATTATGAACATGTTTATGCTTTGTGAGTAGTTACGTTTGTTCCTGAGGACATGGGAGAAGTCTTGCTATTAGTAGTCATATGAATTTGGTATTCGGTCGATATTTTGATGAGATGTATGTTGTCTAGCCTCTACTGGTGTTATGTGAACGTCGACTACATAACACTTCACCATTATTTGGGCCTAGAGGAAGGCATTGGGAAGTAATAAGTAGATGATGGGTTGCTAGAGTGACAGAAGCTTAAACCCTAGTTTATGCGTTGCTTCGTAAGGGGCTGATTTGGATCCATATGTTTCATGCTATGGTTAGGTTTACCTTCATACTTTTGTTGTAGTTGCGGATGCTTGCAATAGAGGTTAATCATAAGTGGGATGCTTGTTCAAGTAAGAACAGCACCCAAGCACCGGTCCACCCAGATATCAAATTATCAAAGTACCGAACGTGAATCATATGAACATGATGAAAACTAGCTTGACGATATTCCCATGTGTCCTCGGGAGCGCTTTTCCTTATATAAGAGTTTGTCCAGGCTTGTCCTTTGCTACAAAAAGGATTGGGCCACCTTGCTGCACTTTATTTACTTTGGTTACTTTTTGCTCGTTACAAATTATCTTATCACAAAACTATCTATTACCACTTATTTCAGTACTTGCAGAGAATACCTTGCTGAAAACCGCTTGTCATTTCCTTCTGCTCCTCGTTGAGTTCGACACTCTTACTTATCGAAAGGACTACGATAGACCCCCTATACTTGTGGGTCATCAGCAACCTATTAGCACCAATCCCGGACTTGGATACAAGAATTGGATACAAGAGATGAACTAGGGTTTTCAGAGGAGATGGTGTTGATGAAGATGTTGATGGAGATTGCCCTCTCCCGATGAGAGGAGCGTTGGTGATGACAATGGCGATGATTTCCCCCTCCCGGAGGGAAGTTTCCCCGACAGAACAGCTCCGCCAGAGCCCTAGATTGGTTCCGCCAAGGTTCCGCCTCGTGGCGGCGGAGTTTCGTCCGAGAAGATGGCTTATGATTTTTTTCCCATCGAAAGACTTCATATAGCTGAAGATGGCCACCGGAGGGCCATCATGGGGCCCACGAGGTAGGGGGCGCGCCCAGGGGGGTAGGGCGTGCCCCCCACCCTCGTGGGCAGGGTGTGGCCCCCTGGTGAACTTCTTCCGCTGAGTATTTTTTATATATTCTGAAAACATCTTCCGTGAAGTTTCAGGACTTTTGGAGCTATGCAGAATAGGTCTCTAATATTTGCTTCTTTTCCAGCCCAGAATCCCAGCTGCCAGCATTCTCCCTCTTTATGTAAACCTTGTAAAATAAGAGAAATAGGCATAAGTATTGTGACATAATGTGTAATAACAGCCTATAATGCAATAAATATCGATATAAAATCATGATGCAAAATGGACGTATCATAAACGTTGTGTAACAAATTTTAAACATGAGGTGTTATTTGATTGTCTTCCTTATGAGTGGTGGTCGGGGACGAGCGATGGTATTTTCATACCAATCTATTCCCCTAGGAGCATGCGCGTAATACTTGGTTTTTGATGACTTGTAGATTTTTGCAATAAGTATGTGAGTTCTTTATGACTAATGTTGAGTCCATGGATTATACGCACTCTCACCCTTCCACCATTGCTAGCACTTCGGTACTGTGCATTGTCCTTTCTCACCTTGAGAGTTGGTGCAAACTTCGCCGGTGCATCCAAACCCCGTGATACGATATGCTCTATCACACATAAACCTCCTTATATCTTCCTCAAAACAGCAACCATACCTACCTATTATGGCATTTCCATAGCCATTCCGAGATATATTGCCATGCAACTTTCCACCGTTCCGTTTATTATGACACGCATCATCATTGTCATATTGCCTTGCATGATCATGTAGTTGACATCGTATTTGTCGCAAAGCCACCATTCATAATTCTTTCATACATGTCACTTATGAGTCATTGCACATCCCGGTACACTGCCGGAGGCATTCATATAGAGTCATATCTTGTTCTAGTATCGAGTTATAATCATTGAGTTGTAAATAAATAGAAGTGTGATGATCATCAGTAATGGAGCATTGTCCCATAAAAAGAGAAAGGCCAAATAATAATAAAAAAGAAGGCCCAAAAAAGGGGGCAATGCTACTATCCTTTTATCCACACTTGTGCTTCAAAGTAGCACCATGATCTTTATGATAGAGAGTCTCTTGTTTTGTCATTTTCATACACTAGTGGCAATTTTTCATTATAGAACATAGCTTGTATATTCCAACAATGGGCCTCCTCAAGTGCCCTAGGTCTTCGTGAGCAAGCAAGTTGGGTGCACACCCACTTAGTTTCTTTTGATGAGCTTTCATACATTTATAGCTCTAGTGCATCCGTTGCATGGCAATCCCTACTCCTTGCATTGACATCAATTGATGGGCATCTCCCTAGCCCATTGATTAGCCGCGTCGATGTGAAACTTTCTCCTTTTTGTCTTCTCCACATAACCCCCTTCATTATATTCTATTCCACCCATAGTGCTATATCCATGGCTCACGCTCATGTATCGCGTGAAAGTTGAAAAAAGTTTGAGATTACTAAAGTATGAAACAATTGCTTGGCTTGTCATCGGGTTTGTGCATGATGAGAGCATTCTTGTGTGACGAAAATGGAGCATGACCAAACTATATGATTTTGTAGGGATGAACTTTCTTTGGCCATGTTATTTTGAGAAGACATGATTGCTTAGTTAGTATGCTTGAAGTATTATTATTTTTATGTCAATATTAAACTTTTATCTTGAATCTTTCGGATCTGAGCATTCATGCCACAATAAAGAAAATTACATTGAGAAATATGTTAGGAAGCATTCCACATCAAAAATTCTGTTTTTATCATTTACCTACTCGAGGACGAGCAGGAATTAAGCTTGGGGATGCTTGATACGTCTCCAACGTATCTATAATTTTTTTTATTGTTCCATACTATTATATTATCTGTTTTGGATGATAACGGGCTTTATTTTACACTTTTATATTATTTTTGGGACTAACCTATTAACCGGAGGCCTAGCCCAAATTGTGTTTTTTTGCCTATGTCAGTGTTTCGCAGGAAAAGAATATCAAACGGAATCCAAATGGAATGAAACCTTCGGGGGCGTGATTTTTGGAACAAATGTGATCCAGAGGACTTGGAGTGGACGTCAAGCAATCAACAAGGAGGCCACGAGGTAGGGGGCGCGCCTACCCCCCTAGGCGTGCCCTCCACCCTCGTGGGCCCTCGTTGCTCCACCGACCTACTTCTTCCTCCTATATATATTCATATACCCCGCAAACATCCAGAAGCACCACGAAACCCTATTTCCACCGCCGCAACCTTCTGTACCCAAGAGATCCCATCTTGGGGCCTTTTCTGGAGCTCCGCCGGAGGGGGCATCGATCACGGAGGGCCTCTACATCAACTCCGTGGCCCCTCCGATGATGTGTGAGTAGTTTACCTCAGACCTTCGGGTCCATACCTAGTAGCTAGATGGCTTCTTCTCTCTCTTTGGATCTCAATACAAAGTTCTCCTCGATTCTCTTGGAGATCTATTCGATGTAATCTTCTTTTGCGGTGTGTTTGTCGAGATCCGATGAATTGTGGGTTTATGATCAAGTTTATCTATTTATAATATTTGAATCTTCTCTGAATTCTTTTATGTATGATTGGTTTATCTTTGCAAGTCTCTTCGAATTATCAGTTTGGTTTAGCCTACTAGATTGATCTTTCTTGCAATGGGAGAAGTGCTTAGCTTTGGGTTCAATCTTGCGGTGCTCGATCCCAGTGATAGAAAGGGAAACGACACGTATTGCATGAGTTTACCCCTCTACATCATGTCATCTTGCTTAAGGCGTTACTCTGTTCTTATGAACTTAATACTCTAGATGCATGCTAGATAGCGGTCGATGTGTGGAGTAATAGTAGTAGATGCAGGCAGGAGTCAGTCTACTTGTCACGGACGTGATGCCTATATACATGATCATACCTAGATATTCTCAAAATTATTCGCTTTTCTATCAATTGCTCGACAGTAATTTGTTCACCCACCATAATACTTATGCTATCTTGAGAGAAGCCACTAGTGAAACCTATGGCCCCCGGGTCTATTCTCCATCATACAAGTTTCCAATCTATTTTATTTTGCAATCTTTACTTTCAATCTATATCATAAAAATACCAAAAATATTTATCTTATTATTATTATCTCTATCAGATCTCACTCTTGCAAGTGGCCGTGAAGGGATTGACAACCCTTTTACCGCGTTGGTTGCGAGGTTCTTATTTGTTTGTGTAGGTACGAGGTGACTCACGCGTGGTCTCCTACTGGATTGATACCTTGGTTCTCAAAAACTGAGGGAAATACTTGCATCACCCTTTTCTCTTCAAGGGAAAACCAACGCAGTGCTCAAGAGGTAGTAGTAACTTGATCTAAAGTTTCATGATCATTATCATTAGCTTCCTCTATGGTTAATGTAGGCATCACGGGAACGGTTTTCTATGATGAGCTACTTTCCGATTCGTGAGAAGTTACAATTACCTCATCAAGTTCTATTTTCCTCCCACTCACTTCTTTCGAGAGAAACTCCTTCTCTAGAAAGGATCCATTCTTAGCAACAAAGATCTTGCCTTCGGATGTGTGATAGAAGGTGTACCCAATAGTTTATTTTGGGTAATCCTATGAAGACGCACTTCTCCAATTTGGGTTCGAGCTTATCAGGTTGAAACTTTTTCACATAAGCATCGCAACCCCAAACATTAAGAAACGACAGCTTAGGTTTCTTGTCAAACCATAGTTCATACGGTGTCGTCTCAATGGATTTAGATGGTTCTCCACTTCACTCTGAAATTCTTTGAACTTTTCAAATGTTTCAGACTTGTGTTTCATTAAGTAGATATACCCATATCTGCCCAAATCATCTGTGAAGATCAGGAAATAACGATACCCACCGCGAGCTTCAACACTCATCGGACCACATACATCGGTATGTATTATTTTGAATAAGTCATTAGCTCACTGCATTGTTCCGGAGAACAGAGTCTTAGTCATCTTGCCCATGAGGCATGGTTCACAAGCAACAAATGATTCATAATGAAGTGATTCCAAAAGTCCATCTGCATGGAGTGTCTTCATGCGCTTTACACCAATATGACCTAAACGGCAGTGCCATAAATATGTTGCACTATCATTATAAACTTTGCATATTTTGGCGTCAATATTATGAATATGTGTATCACCACGATCGAGATTCCATAAACCATTTATATTGAGTGTATGGCCATAGAAAGTTTTATTCATGTAAATAGAACAACAATTATTCTTTGACTTAAATGAATAACCGTATTACAATAAACATGATCCAATCATATTCATGCTCAACGCAAACACCAAATAACATTTATTTTAGGTTCAACACTAATCCCAAAGGTAAAGGGAGTGTGCGATGATGATCTTATCAACCTTGGAATTACTTCCAACACACATCGTCACCTCGCCCTTAACTAGTCTTTGTTTATTTTGCAACTTTTGTTTCGAATTACTACTCTTAGCAACTGAACCAGTATCAAATATCAAGGGATTGCTATAAACAATAGTAAAGTACACCGATGATGACTATGCACCACCCCTTGCCCCTAAACACCGTGCCATGGACCCCAACCCCAAGCCCCCCACCATGGGCCACCAATGGTGACCTTTGTTATTGCCACTATGTCATACAAGCTCCACATATCACTGTTTGTAGCTGGGTAAGCACAAATCATCAAAACAATCGCATGGTCAAAAAACTAATTGTGATATGTGAAATTATTAATAGACTAACCCTAAGAATATTATTGTCTTATCTTGCTTTTTTTCGCCGGCAAGCATCTAACATCCCAATCTCTAGTGGCTAAGCATTTCAACCTATTTTAAGATCCATTAAGAAAAATACTAGCTTGAGCCTACCTAGTTCAAGCGCGGCTCCAATTTACGCGCACGTGACTGATTGCCAACTAACACGTAACACTGAGCTTGCCGCTATGTATAGTTGGGCTGGCCCAACTAGCCCTTCCTATTTTCCCCCATGTTTTATGTTTTTTCCCAGTTTTTTCGTTTTTCCTTTTTTTCCTTCCATTTTATTTTCCTTTTTGTTTATTGCTCATCGGTTCCTATTTGACGCTTTTAGTGCTACTTTTACAGGAGCAACTAACAAAAGGTTACTGTGACGCCCCCGATTTGACCGTACACTAATCATACACGCAAACGTGTACGATCAAGATCAAGGACTCATGGGAAGATATCACAACACAACTCTACAAATAAAAATAAGTCATACAAGCATCATATTACAAGCCAGGGGCCTCGAAGGCTCGAATACAAGAACTCGATCATAGACGAGTCAGCGGAACCAACAATATCTGAGTACAAACATAAGTTAAACAAGTTGCCTTAAGAAGGCTAACACAAACTGGGATACAGATCGAACGAGGCGCAGACCTCCTGCCTGGGATCCTCCTAAACTACTCTTGGTCGTTGTCAGCGGGCTGCACGTAGTAGTAGGCACCTCCCGAATAGTAGTAGTCGTCATCGACAGTGGCGTCTGGCTCCTGGGCTCCAACATCTGGTCGCAGAAATCGGGTAAAGGAAGGGGGAAAAGAGGGAGCAAAGCAACCGTGAGTACTCATCCAAAGTACTCGCAAGCAAGGAGCTACCTACATATGTATGCATTGGTATCAAAGGGAATAAGGGTATCATATGTGGACTGAACTGCAGAAAGCCGGTATAAGAGGGGGATAGCTAGTCCTTTCGAAGACTACGCTTCTGGTAACCTCCATCTTGCAGCAGGAGAAGAGAGTAGATGGTAAGTTCACCAAGTAGCATCGTGTATCATAATCCTAACCGATGATCCTCCCCTCGTCGCCCTATGAGAGAGCGATCACCGGTTGTATCTGGCACTTGGAAGGGTGTGTTTTATTAAGTATCCGGTTCTAGTTGTCATAAGGTCAAGATACAACTCCAAGTTGTCCTATTACCGAAGATCACGGCTATTCGAATAGATTAACTTCCCTGCAGGGGTGCACCACATTTCCCAACACGCTCGATCCCCTTTGTCCGGACACACTTTTCTGGGTCATGCCCGGCCTCGGAAGATCAACATGTCGCAGCCCTACCTAGGCACAATAGAGAGGTCAGCACGCCGATCTAAATCCTATGGTGCAGGGGTATGGGCCCATCGCCCATTGCACACCTGCACGTTGCGTACGCGGCCGGTGAGCAGACCTAGCCTCCCTTATACAAGAGTAGGCGTTCTAGTCCAACCCGGCGCGCGCCGCTCAGTCGCTGACGTCACGAAGGCTTCGGCTGATACCACGACGTCGAGTGCCCATAACTGTCCCCGCGTAGATGGTTAGTGCGTATAGGCCAGTAGCCAGACTCAGATCAAATACCAAGATCTCGTTAAGCGTGTTAAGTATCCACGAACGCCGACCAGGGCCAGGCCCACCTCTCTCCTAGGTGGTCTCAACCTGCCCTGTCGCTCCGCCTCAAAGTAACAATCGGGGGCGGTCGGGAACTCAGGCCCACCACTAGCTGGATGGAGCCACCTGCCCCTTCAGCCCCCATCTCCAAACAGTATAATCGGTAATGTAACAGTGTAAAGTATATAGTATATGCATCGTGATCACCTCCCGAAGTGATCACGGCCCGGTAGTATAGCATGGCAGACGAACAAGAGTGTAGGGCCACTGATGATAAACTAGCACCCTATACTAAGCATTAGGATTGCAGGTAAAGGTAATAACAGTAGTAGCAAGGACAGGCTATGCATCAGGATAGGATTAACGGAAAGCAGTAACATGCTACACTACTCTAATGCAAGCAGTAGAGAAGAGTAGGCGATATCTGGTGATCAAAGGGGGGGCTTGCCTGGTTGCTCTGGCAAGAAGGGTTCGTCGTCGATGTAGTCGATCACAGGGGTACCGACAGCGGTCTCGAGGTCCACGGGAAAGAGGTAACATAGGGGGAACACAATAAATAATAGAGCAATCAAAGTATAACATGGAAATGCGCGGTGCTAGAGGTGACCTAACGCGGTAGTAAGTGATACTGGTGAAGGGGGGAACATCCGGGAAGTATTCCCGGTGATTTGTGTTTTCGGACAGATGAACCGGAGAGGGAAGGTTGCATGTTCGCTATGCTAGGGATGCGTGGTAGACGAACGGGCTACGTATCCGGTTTCGTCTCGTCGTTCTGAGCAACTTTCATGTACAAAGTTTTTCCATCCGAGCTACGGTTTATTTTATATTGATTTTAGAAGTTTTATACTTTTTCTAAAATTCTGGAATTAACAATAATTGAAAATTAAATAGCTGAATGCTAAGTGCACACAGAAAGTGTACACAGCATAATGTGAGGCTGACAGTGGGGTCGTGGGCTGAGTCAGCATGTCAAATGTGGACCAGTTGACTAGTCATCTGGGTCAATAGGGGCCCACATGTCATTGACTACGGCAATCCCAGTCAGCATTTGACTGGTCAATGGGACCAGTGGGACCCCATTGTAGGTCACAGTTTTATCCACCGGAGTTTTGTTAACGTTTTAATTAATCTAATTAAGTAGTGGGGCCTACTGTCATCCTCACAATAGGCCATTTTAGAAGTTAATTAGCTAATTAAGTTAATTAATTATTTGATTAATTAATTAGTTAATTTATTTATTATTTTATCTAGTATTTTCTTTTCTTTACGTTCTTTTCCAGGGGGCCCTGTGGTCAGAGGCACAGGCCAGGGCGAGGCGCGTGCTCGCACATGAGCACCGTAGGAGCTGCGGGCGCAGCCACGGCAGCGAGCGCTGGCGAGGGGAGCTGGTGGTGCGGTAGGGCGTGCCGGAACATGGCCACGGCGGTCGGACGAGGAGGTCGGGCGGGGGCCGCAGTGAGGCGGGCACGCGAGCGAGCGCCGGTGGGGCGCAGCAACAGCAGCAGCTGGCTGTGCGTGGCGGTGGCTGTGCGGCGAACAGCGGGATCTGCGGGAGCGAGGCCGGAGTAGCCAGGACGCGGGCGGGTGCCGCTGTGGGCATGCGGTGTGCGGCGATGCGTGCGTACGGCGCAGGGGTATGGCAAGCGACGCGGTGAACTCAGGGAAAGAGGAGGGAAACGGGGGCGGCTCACAGCGTTGCTGAGAAGGGGGGTTGGCGTGGCTTGTGGACATCGTTGTGGAGGAGGACAGGGACGCGAGATCCGGCAGCGACGGAGGAGCTCCGGCAAAGGGCGCCCAGCGGCGGCAGTTCGGGGTGGCGTCGAGGTCGTGAGGCGGCGATGGTGGGGTAGTCCGGCGAGGGGCGAGGAAGCCGCTTGGGGGAGATGGAGACGACGGCCGATGGTGCCGGCAAGCAGCGCCGGGCGGCGCGAGATTGGGCGTCGGGGTCGTGAGGCGGTTATCGGGGGCGAGCGCCCCCGATTCAGATCCACGCGGGGGAGGGGAGAGAAATCGGGGGATTGGGAGGGGTTATGCGGTAGTGGGCTAGGGTTCCGATGGGGAGTGGGGGGGTTAAGGGAGTAAGGGGGGCCAAATGGCCAGTGGGTTGGCCGGCCTGCCTGGTTTGGCTGCGGCCAGCTGGGCCGAGCGGCCCAGGGGGAAAGGGGGGTTTAGTTTTTAGTTTTTTTGTTTTTTTGCTTATCTTTCCTTTTTTTTGTTTTATTTTACAACTAGTTTTATAATTTACTAGAATTGCACCTAAATCAGTAATGCTAATTATAACACTATCACAAAATGTCTAACCTCCAAATAAATTAGTTTAGTATTTTTCAAAATATCAAAGACATTTAAATAATTGTTTTTGCCACTGTTTTAATCACCTTAGGGTATTTGATTTTTTTTATAAAGATGTTTTTTCTCCAACAATATTATCCATGATTTATTTTTCACACTAAGAACATTTTAGTTTTGACTTTTGAAAACTTTAATTGTTTGACTTGATTTTGAATTTGAATTTTTTTGTAATTGGTTTTGAACTAACGCGAGATTAGCATAATCATGGTGACGTGGCATCATTAGCAGAGGGTTACTGTAGCTTAATTATCCGGGCGTCACAATTCTCCTCCACTACAAGAAATCTCGTCCCGAGATTTAAGAGGCGGAGTAAAGGGGGAAGGTACTGGTTACGAAATTCTAACGGAGCTGCTCGGCCTTGGTTGCTCTTCTCGAAGAGGTCGATCCATTATATTGATGTCTTCATTTCTCTGCTTCAGGTCATCATGATGAAGTCATCATCCTTTCTTCGGAAATTTCGTCGTACTTACGAAAGGACAAGGGGTGGTTATTCTGTAAGAACGGACCTCTGCAAGGTTGACTATCTGGTAGTTAACATCGGGGAAGGTGGCGGAAAGTAAATCTCGAATTGAAACTTAAGAAAATATCTAGAGAAAAGTAAGGAGGTATCATGGGAAGTTTCAAGCGGGCAGGCAATCGTTCGATGCTTGAAACGAAGTGTTGAAGGGGTTTAGAGCAATGTGAATAAGCATTGCATCTGATACCTGAATAGATCAACAGGAATGTGGCCCATGAATTACATACAAAGTCAAGCGCGAGGAATAATTTTGACAATAGGGTGTACAGGAGAGTCAGGTTTCGATCTTGTGGAACTGTGGGTTATGGGCCCACCATGTGGGTAAAAAAAGAGCGGTGACATCTTGCACGGTCACAATAGCAAGGTATGTCAGAGGGTAGCCTATCAGTTATGTCGGCAACAATGTCGGTACCAAGGGCGAGGGACGAAGAGAACCATTTTCCTGCTCGTTGAACGAGGCGGACCAATAGGCAAAGTTCTCGTCCATCGATGGTGACTGGAATGCTATCGACAATTTCAACAGGGTCTTACTGACACGGTTGTACACTAAGGTGTTTAGCAGAAGAATATTATTGCTTAGATCCTATGGATCACAAGGAAGGTTAAACAAATCAATGGAAAGGAAAAGTGATTATTAGGTTTAAATAGAACAATGGAAAGGAAAATGTTTAAACACATATTTCAAGGGTATATCCTTCGGAAGGACAAGCAGATCATGATATCCATGACGGGATATAATGTAGAAAACTCTTTAGGTAAGGGGAGAGAAATTTCATGACAATTCCCATACCACGGTGTTTGGATAATTGAGCAAGAAAACATTTAGCATTGGGCTTCAAATGTTCTTGTCGAAAATCGGAGTACCACAGACATGCTTCGAGATAGCATTGACAAGGTCTTCAAGTAAAGGCCGGACTTGGATATACAAAGGATTCATCAGGAACAACTTATAGAATAAGTCTCACAATTTCCTCATGGAAGAATGGTTAACCTTGCTAAGATGGAAATTATAACAATAGGTCCTCCGGCCAGGTGTGCTAGGCATGACATCACCTTACCGGGTCATATAAAGACCAATGTTTTTTTTTGACTGTGAACTGTGGGGTAAAACCCCCACAGCAGATCAAAACTTTATTGAGAATATAATAGGTACAACAAGTTGATTACAAGGAGTAACCAGGTTACAAGGAACAAAAAAGAAAAGAGAAAGCCCTACCAAACTAGCTTAGGGTGGGAGGTAAGAGATCCATTTGAGTAGATCATATAAAGACCAATGTTGTGACTCTTGGAAAATGTTCCAACCAACATATCTGACCGAGATTCAGATCTCATTAATGTCAGGATACCTCAGACTCAGGATGCCTGAGAAGAAAAGGTGCAACACAACTTGACGAGATGACAATGTAAGATTCTCGGGAAATGAAATATGGGAGCGAGTTCCGACACAAGAGTTCATTTAAACCAAGGAGAGGATGAGGTGGCTGATGGGCTCAGGGACAATCCATCGAGATTTCCAAAAAGATGAATTTCCACAACCATGTGAACAAGGAGATAGCATTTGTCAAGTCAAATAATATACTGATGTATGCTCGAGGAAAACATACACAATTTGGTTGGAAGGTGCACCCGAATTATGGACTTGGGTAGCGTGATCAATGCTAGAATGGTGGTTCGATAACCAATGGTCTAAGAATGAAATGTTAACCATTAACTCCAAAGCAATAAGGTTGCTAGAAGTTTTGGATTCGCACATCATAGTTCAATTGTCAGTTTTCCGGTTAGAAACAACACAAGGACCAAGGAATGAATGGAGATGGCAAGAAGTATCACTTGTATCAAGAATTCTTAAGAGGTGGTGAAATTCTCACGACATTCTTGACATATAAGATAGTAATACTCCAAGGTAAAGAAGAATAATTGCTGGATAGCAAGGATCTCAAGGTATAACACAAAACATGAATAAGTTTATGTTGGGGGGAAGTCAATAAAGTGGTCGATGATAACATAGATCATCGAGGGCAGGGATGGTATTTCTCATAATGAACTCAATTGACATCATGTAAGAGCTCAGAATGCCGATGATGATCACGACACAATTGTTGAGAGATTTCATGAAGATGTAATCGGTCGGCGATGACATCAAGCCAAAGGAATGATGAAGCGAAAGGTTATTGAACCCAAGGGTATGACACAAACTCGAAACTAAGCTCGTTATTTAAGGCAAAATGGTATGATGAGGAAGATCGACGTAAGCTTAGCTCATCGTCGAAAATTGTGCTCCGAGAAGAAGGACCAGGTAGCACAATTAAAATTTAGCACGATAATGATATAGCCGATCGGGCTAGGAATGATTTGAAGGATTATTAAACTCATAAGCAACGAAAACTACTTAGAGTTAATGAATCAGATTATGGACTTGATACACTATCGGTGTCCCTGAGTGTCTAACAACTCAGAACCCGGGGAAAAATTGGGATCGGTGAGAAATAATACTTGAAGAAGAACTCATAAGAAGTAATATGGTTCTGTGATTTTATCGAGATACCATGGGGTAATACTCGAAGGTAGAACATAATAGAGGTTGCAGAGGTGTATTGATCTGCAGAAGACAAGTGCTTTAACTAGTCCGAGAATTAAAATCAAGGAGAAAATATGACCGGAACCACGATTGCAAAGGATCAATTCACAGATACCAAATGATATTATATCAAGGGAGTAATTAGTATTATAAGAAGCTTCCATGATAGGATATACATCGTGTCCATGGGCATGAACACAAAGTTCAAGGTCGACTCCCACTTCTTCAATGCATAACCTTTCGTTCACCCCTCGCGTTTCAAAAATGACATTAGTGTTGAAATTTTTTTACCTTGTGAAATACCAGATAAGTATGAAACGTGAAATCTTTCGGGATCACACAGATGAAGGAAGGCATAGGTTCAACCCATAGGGGCTTCTTAGAAACATATACCACAAGTTTCAAGAGAAAATATCTCCAGCTCAAAAGCAGAGCATGGTTGGCCAATCAGAGAATAGGATTTACCAATGGCATTATATATCAGAGGAAGAACTTCCAAAGTGATAGAATATGAAGGACGTTGTCGGATAAAATCTAACAAATGATCCGATGGTCCACAAGGGATCTGATGTGAGCATCGGTACTCAACCAGAGGAAGAAGGAATGCAAGGAGATCAGTTTATAGAAACAACTGACTAACTCTAAGTTCAAATGCAAAGGAATTATCAATTCCAAGACAAGAGATCAGAAGCAATGCTCTGATTAGGGATTGATAAGTTGAATAGCCTTAGGGATACAATCGATGGCAAAATTTAATTGGTCGAGATCCAGCTCATGTTTAAAATGACGTCTGAACCGGGAAGATAATTTAAAAGGATATCCTGATGATCGCGTGCATACACACATATTGAATCACTAGGGTCAAAATGGCAAAGTCAAGGGATGTCAACGAAGACTACTAGACATATGGAATTAACCATAATGTAAGCAGACAAGTATTCACAGAGCATTAAGCTACTGAGGATTTTCGGAAGATCGAATAGTATTTCGAAGACCTTCATGAAACACTTGAACAACTAGGGATGAAAAGATACTTGGCAAGTGCGAGGAATTATCCATAGGAGGTATTCATGAGGCAAGAACTGCAAGGCAGTAAGCTCAAAGGGTTATCGGGTCAACGGAGAGTATTACGAGGCATCTTGTAATAACAAGACCAAAGGGGATTGAATGTCAGAGTGGCAAGGGTATGTAGTTATCCATAAGGATATAACGGCGGTATGGAATTGCAAAGGCGGTGGACACAGGTGTCTCGGGGAAAATTCGAATAGCATCTTTGGAACCTTCTAGTGAAGCAGTCGATCATCTGGAATGAAGGGGCTCTCCGGCAGGAAGTGGTATCGAGAACCTAGAGTTATAATCAGTAAAAACATTTAACCCGAATAGAAGAGAGATCAGAATCCCAGAGTATAGACGAGGAATAAAAGATCCTAATACCACCCAATTGGCGACGTGGGCCCGTAAGCCACACGGCCAAGTTAGTAAAAAGTTTTGTAATGTCTAGACTCAACTTCGGCCAAGGAGTGTGGAAGGGGGATTCCTACAGGCAATCGGCTCTGATACCAACTTGTGACACCCCCGATTTGACCGTACACTAATCATACATGCAAGCGTGTACGATCAAGATCAGGGACTCACGGGAAGATATCACAACACAACTCTACAAATAAAAATAAGTCATACAAGCATCATATTACAAGCCAGGGGCCTCGAAGGCTCGAATACAAGAACTCGATCATATACGTGTCAGCGGAACCAACAATATCTGAGTACAGACATAAGTTAAACAAGTTGCCTTAAGAAGGCTAACACAAACTGGGATACAGATCGAACGAGGCGCAGACCTCCTGCCTGGGATCCTCCTAAACTACTCCTGGTCGTCGTCAGCGGGAAGCACGTAGTAGTAGGCACCTCCCAAATAGTAGTAGTCGTCATCGACAGTGGCGTCTGGCTCCTGGGCTCCAACATCTGGTCGCAGCAATCAGGTAAAGGAAGGGGGGAAAGAGGGAGCAAAGCAACCGTGAGTACTCATCCAAAGTACTCGCAAGCAAGGAGCTACCTACATATGTATGCATTGGTATCAAAGGGAATAAGGGTATCATATGTGGACTGAACTGCAGAAAGCCGGTATAAGAGGGGGATAGCTAGTCCTTTCGAAGACTATGCTTCTGGTAACCTCCAGCAGCAGGAGAAGAGAGTAGATGGTAAGTTCACCAAGTAGCATCGTGTAGCATAATCATAACCGATGATCCTCCCCTCGTCGCCCTGTGAGAGAGCGATCACCGGTTGTATCTGGCACTTGGAAGGATGTGTTTTATTAAGTATCCGGTTCTAGTTGTCATAAGGTCAAGATACAACTCCAAGTCGTCCTGTTACCAAAGATCATGGCTATTCGAATAGATTAACTTCCCTGTAGGGGTGCACCACATTTCCCAACACGCTCGATCCCCTTTGTCCGGACACACTTTTCTGGGTCATGCCCGGCCTCGGAAGATCAACACGTCGCAGCCCTACCTAGGCACAACAGAGAGGTCAGCACGCCGGTCTAAATCCTATGGCGCAGGGTCTGGGCCCATCGCCCATTGCACACCTGCACGTTGCGTACGCGGCCGGTGAGCAGACCTAGCCTCCCTTATACAAGAGTAGGCGTTCTAGTCCAACCCGGCGCGCGCCGCTCAGTCGCTGATGTCGCGAAGGCTTCGGCTAATACCACGACGTCGAGTGCCCATAACTGTCCCTGTGTAGATGGTTAGTGCGTATAGGCCAGTAGCCAGACTCATATCAAATACCAACATCTCGTTAAGCGTGTTAAGTATCCACGAACACCGACCAGGGCCAGGCCCACCTCTCTCCAAGGTGGTCTCAACCTGCCCTGTCGCTCCGCCTCAAAGTAACAGCCGGGGGCCGTCGGGAACTCAGACCCACCACTACCTGGATGGAGCCACCTGCCCCTTCAGCCCCCATCTCCAAACAGTATCACCGGTAAAGTAATAGTGTAAAGTATATAGTATATGCACCGTGATCACCTCCCGAAGTGATCACGGCCCAGTAGTATAGCATGGCGGATGGACAAGAGTGTAGGGCCACTGATGATAAACTAGCATCCTATACTAAGCATTAGGATTGCAGGTAAAGGTAATAACAGTAGTAGCAAGGACAGGCTATGCATCAGGATAGGATTAACGGAAAGCAGTAACATGCTACACTACTCTAATGCAAGCAGTAGAGAAGAGTAGGCGATATCTGGTAATCAAAGGGGGGGCTTGCCTGGTTGCTCTGGCAAGAAGGGTTCGTCGTCGATGTAGTCGATCACAGGGGTACCGGCAGCGGTCTCGAGGTCCACCGGAAAGAGGTAACGTAGGGGGAACATAATAAATAACAGAGCAATCAAAGTATAACATGGCAATGCGTGGTGCTAGGGGTGACCTAACGCGGTAGTAAGTGATACTGGTGAAGGGGGAAAACATCCGGGAAAGTATCCCCGGTGTTTCGCGTTTTCGGACAGATGAACCGGAGAGGGAAGGTTGCGTGTTCGCTATGCTAGGGATGTGTGGTAGACGAATGGGCTGCGTATCCGGATTCGTCTCATCGTTCTTAGCAACTTTCATGTACAAAGTTTTTCCATCCGAGCTACGGTTTATTTTATATTGATTTTAGAAGTTTTATACTTTTTCTAAAATTCTGGAATTAACATTAATCGAAAATTAAATAGCTGAATGCTAAGTGCACACAGAAAGAGTACACAGCATAATGTGAGGCTGACAGTGGGGTTGTGGGCTGAGTCAGCATGTCAAATGTTGACCAGTTGACTGGTCATCTGGGTCAACAGGGGCCCACCTATCATTAACTGGGGCAATCCCAGTCAGCATTTGACTGGTCAATGGGACCAGTGGGACCCCATTGTAGGTCACAGTTTTAACCACCAGAGTTTTGTTAACGTTTTAATTAATCTAATTAAGTAGTGGGGCCTACTGTCATCCTCACAATAGGCCATTTTAGAAGTTAATTAGCTAATTAAGTTAATTAACTATTTGATTAATTAATTAATTAGTTAATTTATTTATTATTTTTATCTAGTATTTTCTTTTCTTTACGTTCTTTTCCAGGGGGGCCTGTGGTCAGAGGCACAGGCCAGGGGCGAGGCGCATGCTCGCACATGAGCACCGTAGGAGCTGCGGGCGCAGCCGCGGCAGCGTGCGCCGCGCGAGGGGAGCTGGTGGTGCGGCAGGGCGTGCCGGAACATGGCCACGGCGGTCGGACGAGGAGGTCGGGTGGGGGCCGCAGTGAGGCGGGCACGCGAGCGAGCGCCGGTGGGGCGCAGCAACAGCAGCAGCTAGCCGTGCGTGGCGGTGGCTGTGCGGCGAACAACGGGATCTGCGGGAGCGAGGCCGGAGTAGCCAGGACGCGGGCGGGCGCCGGTGTGGGTGTGCAGTGTGCGGCGATGCGTGCGTGCGGCGCAGGGGTACGCCGAGCGACCCGGTGAACGCATGGAAACAGGAGGGAAACGGGGGCGGCTCACAGCGTTGCTGAGAAGGGGGGGTTGGCGTGGCTTGTGGACGTCGTTGTGGAGGAGGACGGGGACGCGAGATCCGGCAGCGATGGAGGAGCTCCGGCGAAGGGCGCCCGGCGACGGCAGTTCGGGGTGGCGTTGAGGTCGTGAGGCGGCGATGGTGGGGTAGTCCGACGAGGGGCGAGGAAGCCGCTTGGGGGGAAGATGGAGACGACGGCCGACGGTGCCGGCAAGCAGCGCCGGGCGGCGCGGGATTGGGCGTCGGGGTCGTGAGGCGGTTGTCGGGGGCGAGCGCCCCCGATTCAGATCCACGCGGGGGAGGGGAGAGAAATCGAGGGAGTGGGAGGGGTTATGCGGTAGTGGGCTAGGGTTCCGATAGGGAGTGGGGGGGTTAAGGGAGTGAGGGGGGCCAAATGGCCAGTGGGCTGGCCGGCCTGCCTAGTTTGGCTGCGGCCAGCTGGGCCGAGCGGCCCAGGGGGAAAGGGGGTTTAGTTTTTAGTTTTTTTTTTGCTTATGTTTCCTTTTTTTATTTTACAACTAGTTTTATAATTTACCAGAATTGCACCTAAAATCAGTAATGCTAATTATACACTATCACAAAATGTCTAACCTCCAAATAAATAGTTTAGTATTTTTTTCAAATATCCAAAGACATTAAATAATTGTTTTTGCTGTTGTTTTATCACCTTAGGGTATTTGATTATTTTATAAAGATGTTTGTTTCTCCAACAATATTATCCATGATTTATTTTTTCACACTAAGAACATTTTAGTTTGACTTTTGAAAACTTAATTGTTTGACTGATTTGAATTTGAATTTTTTTGTAATTGGTTTTGAACTAATGCGAGATTAGCATAATCATGGTGACGTGGCATCATTAGCAGAGGTTACTGTAGCTTAATTATCCGGGCGTCACAGTTACCCACCCATTTGGGGGCCTCAAGCCTCCACGGGTCACTTTTAGGTTGGCGTGCTGGTCGCTCCCTCTTAATTTTGTTTTTTTTGTTGTACTTGTTTTTGAGTTTTAGATGCGTATTTTTAAAGGGTTTTTGAGGTTTTGTTTTTTCCTAGGTTTTGGAGGATTTTTTTTGTGAAACACAACTATGCTTCTCGGAAGAAAAAAAAACTTATGCTTCAACGAGAAGCACAAATTTCTTCCTATGGAAGTACGAATTTGTTTTCGTGAGAAGCATAGGTGTGTACATCCGCGTGAAACACTGATTCAAATTTGCTTCTTGGGGGATATTTTATTTGCTTTCACGAGAAGTATGGATTTGCTTCTCATGGAAGCATCGATTTGCTTTTGGTGAGAAGTACCTTGTCGGGGAAAATATTGTTCATGGAAGCATAGAACACATAGATGTGTTTCTCGGGAAAAGGGGAAAACACAATTTGTGCTGCCAAAAAACATGTGAAAACGGTGCATTTGGGCCAAAAAAACATATGCTTTTTTCGGTATTCGTTTATTGCACGAACTGTTTACTTGGTTTTGTTTTCTTTTTTGCATTTTTGGGTATTTATTTGGGTCTTTTCATAAAATGAGTTCATCAAAACCTACTAACATGGGATATAGTTTCGAAGATCTCGATGCGAGAAATCTATCGTGAAAACTGTTCTATACTTGGACCCATCGTTCAAGAGATAAAATGTTTTAAAAAAACAAATATGCGAAAAAAAAAATTTCCACATTGCGACAAGTGGCGCACATGCAGTGTGACATTTGTCAACCAGAGAAGGTGAAGGAGTTACCTTGGCAACGGTTCGGGTACACAACGCTCGCGTCCAAATTCCCGTCGATCGTAATGGACTTGTCCATGCGGGCGCATTCTTGGTCTCACGTGTGTTCCACCAGCCGGTTTTGTAAAGCTTCTAAAATTTTCTAGCCGATTTTATGAAGTGTCTAGAAGCTTCTAGTTTTTTTGCTGGTTTCCTGTTTGGTTTTTTATTTTTCTTTTTTGATGATTTTTTAAATTTTCGAACCTTTTTACAAACTCGTGAATTTTTTGGTTTTTTCTTCGTCTTTTTTTCAAAAGAATAAACTTTTCTCAAATTCAAAAAGATTTTTCAGATTCATGACCATTTTTTTCAAATCAATGAACTTTTCCTTAAATTTGAGAACTTTTTGTTCATGAACCTGTTCACAATTGACAAACTTTTTTTGAATACGTGATTTTTTTTAATTCGCAAACTTTTTCTGTATTCACAAGCATTTTTGGTGTGAAGAAACCTTTATTTAATTTTGAAATAGAATAATTTTTACCTTTTATCTAGTGAACTTTTAGAAAAACTCAACCTGTCAACCGTTTTCTAACTAGCGGCAGGGTGTGGGGTGGGGGGGGGGGGGGAGGGTAGCACGATGCTCGCGCTTGGTGGCCCGGCCCAGCCGATCAAAGCAGCGAGGCATAGTCTATTTTTTTGAAATACCTGTAACTTTCTTCATACTCATAACAGTTATAGGTACACTGATTTAGACCTAAGATCCAAGAAAATACAAAATAACTCTTATGACTAAGAATTAGAATGAAATATCTTAGAAACACCTTCTTCACGGCTTCAATCTTTGCTCGAAGAAATACTTCAAAGAGTTTGGTAAAGAGGCTCAATTAGACTGGATCAATGATGTTGTCACTCTTTCACACACACGAATATTATCAATAATGATTTTTTAAAGCGCCTTGACTCGCCCATCCAAAAAGATGGAAAGCCTTGGTCTTAAAAAATAGACCTTTCATAATGTTTTAAAAAATGTTAATCATGTATTTCAAAAATGTTAAATGTGTATATAAAAATGTTGACCATGTATGCAAAAAATATATACAAAATATACAATGAGTGTGAAAAAATTTGATCATGTATTTAAAATATGTTAAACAACTATTTGAAAAAAATTATTAATGAAGCATTTCAAAAAATTGAATGTGTATAAAAAAATGTTGACCATGTATGAAAAAAATGATGAAATCTTTTGATCATCATGTATATAAAAAATTAACGAATCATTTAAAAAACTGAGCAAGTATTTCAAAAATGTTAATTAAGCATTTAAAAAATGTTAAATATGTATAGAAAAATGTTGACCATGCATTCAAAAAAATGTTTATTTTGCATTTGAAAAATATTGATAAAGCATCTTAAAAATGTTAAATGTTCATAGAAAGAATGTTGACCATGTATTAGAAAAATGTTAGTGTTGTATTTAGAAAAATCAAACATGTAATTTTTTTTAAAGTGCGTATAGGTAAAATGTTGACCAACTATATAAAAAATGTTATTATTGTATTTGGAAAATTTTAATCATGCATTTATAAAATGTTAGAAGTGTGTATAGAAGAAATATTTAATATGTTTTATAATAATGTTAAATATATATTGGAAAAATGTGAAACATGTATTGAAAAAATGTTGTTGACATATAAAAAAATTTATAATGAAAACCAAAAGAAAGAAAAACACAATATACCAAAAGCAAAATGTAAATGAAAAATAAAATCAAAGAAACAAATGAGCAAACAAAAAAGGAGGAAGGAAAAAGAAAAGAAACATCCCGGAAGAACAAGGAATAAAAACAAAACCAGTGAAATCCAGGCTCATTTCGCCTCAAGTGCATCCCGCCCTACTACTTGATCAGAATGTCGACGCTAGCCCGGTGTTTAGTACTGCTTGATACAATAAATAGTATGCGCTCCAAATAGGAGCACCCATCTCGCTATTCCCCGACCCGTCACCTGTATCCAGCTTTCTCTCAAAAACAAAAAACAAAACTGTATCGAGCTGCAATGTGCTGACGACTTGGCCACGCCTTTGACATGTAACAATTCATGTTGATATAAAAAAACGTAGCAATTCATGATTACCGATCAGTGCCTCAGTCCATGTAAAAGAAAAGCAGCGCTCGGTGCCTCGGTCTTTCATCACCTGATCAAAACCAAACGCACAATGATGAATGATCATTCTTCATTCATCAACGCACCGATCACCACGCTCTCCGTGGCCAAATCAACAATCATCATCACTCCTTCATTCATGCGTTCGTCCACTCGGCAGGATCGCAGCTGAACCACGCTCAAGTGCTCTGGCTTGTCCCTTGGCTGGCTGGACTGATTGATGACTGCAGTCGGTGATACACTGATGCTACTGCCGGTACTGCAAGGCTAGCGCTCCGAGGCAAAATTTCGTGTTTTGACCTTTTTCTGAAACCTATTCAAGATATGACCTTAAGTTGAAAAAAATTCAATATCTGACCATTTTGCTATCGCCAGAGTCCATGGCGCTAGGATCTAACAGCCTATCGTCAAACGGGCTGACGGTAGCCTGCACAATCCTACCGCCAAGGTGCTTGACGGTAGGCACGAGCACACACTATGTTCAATACTTAGGCGGGTTTTGACGATAGGGCATGCAACCCTATCGTCAGGGTTCTTGGCAGTAGGTTGTTATACCCTCCCGCCATGGTCTCTGGCGGTAGCAAAAGAATCAGATCTCGAAAAAAATTTAAACTATGATCAGATTTCGAATAGGTTTGAAAAAAAAATTAAAACACGATATTTAGCCGCGCTCCGACGGCCCCGCGCCAGCAGCGGCAGGAGCAGGAGCGGCGGCAGAAGATGGAGAGGAACCAATGTATGCGACGCTGGTGGTGATCGATGCTCGGTCGTCGACATGCTGCCCTGCCCCCACCATGCCGGTCAGCGCCCTGACAGACGGCCGCATGACCAGGACCCATCCATGTGGAGCGTGGCGCCAGCCCATGCATGAGCCGAACAGTTCCTAGTCGCGTCACAGCCTCTCAGGGAATCGCGTGCGTACGCAGGTAGACTTGGCTGCTTCTTCTGTGCCCCGCCGACCACCCGCCATCTGGATTCTTGAACGCGCTGCCGTTTTGCATACGTGATGTGATGAGTGTGACGGTTGGAGTTGGACACGCTGCATATGCTTGGTCGTCGGAGGCAAGCTGCTCGTCTTGTCCTCCGGGTCGAGACCGCGCTATTGTCTACTGACCCTTTTTTTTGCGTGGAATGATCTACTGACCTGAACGCATGAACATATGAATTGCTCACATAGATATATCACATACACGGTGTATGGTGATCTGAAGAATCAATCCATCCGGGGGTGAACTGTGAAAAGTTTGAACATGACATTTTAGAAAACTACAGTTTGGTGCGACTATGCACGCGAGTGATTTTTCTAGTATACACGGGGTATTTGGTGTGTGCACGCACCGGTTGCCACCACCATGAGATTCATGCTACTTCTTTTTGTGGCGCAAGGCAAAATTTGTCTTATTTCAGAGTGTAACATAATACTTATCTCATTGTGCTTGTTTTCCAAAGTGTAACATAAGGTTTCTTCGTGTACCTACAAATAAGAGCGCACTTGTTTCAGATTGCATTTACTGCAGCGGTATGCAGCGAGGAAATTTGATACATGATGCACCAAAACAAATAACTAATGTGACACTTTGAAATAATAAAGGCAGAAATTGCCAAAGGCAGAAAAATATAGCACAATTCGACAATGAAATGAACGGCAGTGGGTCTCGGCTATCCACCGCCAACGTCTTACACGCTTCAGAGGTATAGGATGGTTATTTTCAAGAACAAGGTAAGATGGTTATGTAGGAGATGTATGATCAAAACTAGATTCGGGTGGTGGGCCAATTGCACAACCTAGCTCAGCTATGCGAGTTCAGCATGTGGACACTCTTTTTGTCTCATGCAAACATCGTCGTTGATCAGGTGGACTACATTTCTTTGAATTGGGCATCAAATGGTATGTGTTCATCAACATTCATTTATGCAACAAAATCCATGAATCCCTCCCAAAGTTCTCTTCGATGAAGATGTGGTTGGTGCATGCCGAGCCAATATGCAAGTTCTTCTTCTGGTTAGTGCTCCACAAACAAATTCAAACTATGAACATACTCCCTCCGTTCCAAAATAGATAATCCAACTTTGTATTAACTTTATACTAAAATTAGTATAAAGTTAAGTCATCTATTTTGAAACGGAAGGAGTACTTGACAACCATGGTTGGCCGCACAACTCGATATGTCAGCCTAGAGCACCAAAGACCGTCACACCCCTTTGCAAGGATTGATCCTCCTCGTGGATTGGAGCCATGCTTAAAACGGATGAAGCGTTAAACAGAGGGGAACTATTATAGTTTTAACAAACCCTTTCTTTTGGGGTGAGCTACCAGATAACTATTTTTTCTCTGGGAAGATTACACTACAAAAAAAGTACACTTCTATGATGATACGTGTTTGTCACAGTAGGTCGTATTTTTTGTCATGCATGTACATCCATGACGATTTTATGACAGAATCAAGATAATCATACATGTGCTGTCGTAGAAGTGTTCCATGACATTACCAAAATTATCATCACGGAAGTGTCCACTTCCATGACGATAAATCGCGCATCACAGAAGTGCTTTCGTTAAAGGTGACCGACACGTGGCATCCACCGCAACGGAACGCCGTTAAGCTATCGGATCGGATTTTGCATCCGATAACCCGTTAACAACCCTGACCAATGGGAAATTTCCACGTGTAAAATTCTGATTGGCCGAAGGAAACACGTGTTGCCTCACCGTTGGGACAGTCGCCATCCACTCATTGGACAGGAGGCGCCTATGATAGGTAGACACGTGGCACGACCCAACAATGGCCCATTCCGGTGAAAAAGGTCGGCCCAGTAAAAATTAGCAGGCCGGCCCATATAAGGCCTACTTGTGTCAGGTCCATTTAAGCTCACGGTCCATACGAGATGTGCCAATTCGGCCCGTCAACGGCCCGTTAAAGATTTGACACCATTGCAGCCCATCGTCAGTTCGAGCCCGTTAACAGCCCGCTATATATTTGGGCTCAATATCGGCCCGATGAGATTTCGGCCTGTTAACGACCCATTTAATGGATGGGCCAATTTTCAGAATGTACATATTTCGGCCTTTTAGCGACCCATTTAAATGTTGGGCTAATTTCCGTCCCGGTGTGTCTTTCAGCCTGTTGACGGCTGCTACCTCTTTTAGCACTGCGTTGGTTTTCCCCGAAGAGGAAGGGATGATGCAGCAAAGTAGCGTAAGTATTTCCCTCAGTTTTTGAGAAACCAAGGTATCAATCCAGTAGGAGGCTACGCGCGAGTCCTTGGCACCTGCACAAAACAAATAAATCCTCGCAACCAACGCAAATAGGGGTTGTCAATCCCTATAAGGCCACTTACGAGAGTGAGATCTGATAGATATGATAAGATAAGATTTTTGGTATTTTTATGATAAAGCTGCAAAGTAAAATAAAGGCAAAGTAAATAGCAAAGTAAAATAACTAAGTAGTAGGAGATTGATATGATAAAGATAGACCCGGGGGCCATAGGTTTCACTAGTGGCTTCTCTCGAGAGTATAAGTATTCTACGGTGGGTGAACAAATTACTGTTGAGCAATTGACAGAATTGAGCATAGTTATGAGAATATCTAGGTATGATCATGTATATAGGCATCACGTCCGAGACAAGTAGACCGACTCCTGCCTGCATCTACTACTATTACTCCACTCATCAACCGCTATCCAACATGCGTCTAGAGTATTAAGTTAAAAACAGAGTAACGCCTTAAGCAAGATGACATGATGTAGAGGGATAGACTCATGCAATATGAAGAAAACCCCATCTTGTTATCCTCGATGGCAACAATACAATACGTGCCTTGCTGCCCTTACTGTCGCCGGGAAAGGACACCGCAAGATTGAACCCAAAGCTAAGCACTTCTCCCGTTGCAAGAAAGATCAATCTAGTAGGCCAAACCAAACTTATAATTCGAAGAGACTTGCAAAGATAACCAATCATACATAAAAGAATTCAGAGAAGATTCAAATATTATTCATAGATAGACTTGATCATAAACCCATAATTCATCGAATCCAACAAACACACCGCAAAAAGAAGATTACATCGAATAGATCTCCACAAGAGAGGGGGAGAACATTGTATTGAGATCCAAAAAGAGAGAAGAAGCCACCTAGCTACTAACTATGGACCCGTAGGTCTGAAGTAAACTACTCACACTTCATCGGAGAGGCTGTGTTGATGTAGAAGCCCTCCGTCATCGATGCCCCCTCCGGCGGAGCTCCGAAACAGGCCCCAAGATGGGATCTCGTGGATACAGAAAGTTGCGGTGGTGGAATTAGGGTTTTGGCTCCGTATCTGATCGTTTGAGGGTACGTGGGTATATATAGGAGGAAGAAGTACGTCGGTGAAGCAACAGAGGGGCCACGAGGGTGGAGGGCGTGCATGGGGGGGTAGGCGTGCCCCCCTACCTCGTGGCCTCCTGTTACGTGGCTTGATGTAGGGTCCAAGTCTCTTGAGTTGTATTCGATGAGAAAATCACGTTCCCAAAGGTTTTATTCTATTTGATATTCCTTTTCTTTGAAACCCTAAAATAGGCAAAAAAACAACAATTCTGGGCTGAGCCTCCGGTTAATAGGTTAGTCCCAAAAATAATATAAAAGTGGATAATAAAGCCCAATAATGTCCAAAACAGTAGATAATATAGCATGGAGCAATCAAAAACTATAGATACGTTGGAGACGCATCAAGCATCCCCAAGCTTAATTCCTGCTCGTCCTCAAGTAGGTAAATGATAAAAACAGAATTTTTGATGCGGAGTGCTACTTGGCAAAATTTTAATGTCATTATTCTTAATTGTGGTATAAATATTCAGATCCAAAAGATTCAAGACAAAAGTTTATATTGACATAAAAAATAATAATAGTTCAAGCATAATAACAAAGCAATTATGTCTTCTCAAAATATCATGGCTAAAGAAAGTCATCCCTACAAAATCATATAGTCTAGCTATGGTCTATCTTCACCACATAAAATATTTAAATCATGCACAACCCCGACGACAAGCCAAGCAATTGTTTCATACTTTTGACATTCTCAAAACTTTTTTGAATTTTCACGCAATACATGAGCGTGAGCCATGGATATAGCACTATAGGTGGAATAGAGTGGTGGTTGTGGAGAAGACAAAAAGGAGAAGATAGTCTCACATCAACTAGGCGTATCAACGGGCTATGGAGATGCCCATCAATAGATATCAATGTGAGTGAGTAGGGATTGCCATGCAACGGATGCACTAGAGCTATAAGTATATGAAAGCTCAAACAGAAACTAAGTGGGTGTGCATCCAACTTGCTTGCTCATGAAGACCTAGGGCAATTTGAGGAAGCCCATCATTGGAATATACAAGACAAGTTCTATAATGAAAGATTCCCACTAGTATATGAAAGTGATAACATGAGAGACTCTCTACTATGAAGATCATGGTGCTACTTTGAAGCACAAGTGTAGTAAAAGGATAGTAACATTGTCCCTTCTCTCCTTTTCTCTCATTTTTTTATTTGGGTCTTTTCTCTTCTTCTTTTTATGGCCTCTTTTATGTCTCTCTTTTTTTATTTGGGCTTCTTTGGCCTCTTTTATTTATTTTGCGTCCGGAGTCTCATCCTGACTTGTGGGGGAATCATAGTCTCCATCATCCTTTCCTCACCGGGACAATGCTCTAATAGTGATGATCATCACACTTTTATTTTTCTTACAACTCAACAATTACAACTCGATACTTAGAACAAAATATGACTCTATATGAATGCCTCCAGCGGTGTACCCGGATATGCAATGATGCATGAGTGACACGTATGAAAGAATTATGAATGGTGGCTTTGCCACAAATACGATGTCAACTACATGATCATGCTAAGCAATATGACAATGATGGAGTGTGTCATGATAAACGGAACGGTGGAAAGTTGCATGGCAATATATCTCGGAATGGATATGGAAATGCCATAATAGGTAGGTATGGTGGCTGTTTTGAGGAAGGTATATGGTGGGTGTATGATACCGGCGAAAAGTGTGCGGTATTAGAGAGGCTAGCAAAGGTGGAAGGGTGAGAGTGTGTATAATCCATGGACTCAACATTAGTCATAAAGAACTCATATACTTATTGCAAAAATCTACAAGCTATCAAAGCAAAGTATTACGTGCATGCTCCTAGGGGGATAGATTGGTAGGAAAAGACCATCTCTCGTCCCCGACCGTCACTCATAAGGAAGACAATCAAAAAATAAATCATGCTCCAACTTCATCACATAACGGTTCACCATACGTGCATGCTACGGGAATCACAAACCTTAACACAAGCATTTCTCAAATTCACAACTACTCAACTAGCACAACTTTAATATCACCATCTTTATATCTCAAAACAATTATCAAGTATCAAACTTCTCATAGTATTCAACACACTCATAAGAAAGTTTTATTATTGATCTTGCATACCAAGCATATTAGGATTTTAAGCAAATTACCATGCTATTAAGACTCTCAAAATAATCTAAGTGAAGCATGAGAGATCAATAGTTTCTATAAAACAAATCCACCATCGTTCTCTAAAAGATATAAGTGAAGCACTAGAGAAAAATTATATAACTCAAAAGATATAAGCGAAGCACATAGAGTATTCTAACAAATTCCAAATCATATATGGCTCTCTCAAAAGATGTGTACAGCAAGGATGATTATGGTAAACTAACAAGCAAAGACTCAAATAATACAAGACGCTCCAAGCAAAACACATATCATGTGGTAAATAAAAATATAGCTCCAAGTAAAGTTACCGATAGAAGTAGACGAAAGAGGGGATGCCTTCCGGGGCATCCCCAAGCTTTGGCTTTTAGGTGTCCTTAGATTATCTTGGGGGTGCCATGGGCATCCCCAAGCTTAGGCTCTTGCCACTCCTTGTTCCATAATCCATCAAATCTTTACCCAAAACATGAAAACTTCACAACACAAAACTTAAAGTAGAAAATCTCGTGAGCTCCGTTAGTGAAAGAAAATAAAATACCACTTCAAGGTACTGTAATGAACTCATTATTTATTTATATTGGTGTTATACATACTGTATTCCAACTTCTCTATGGTTTATAATCTATTTTACTAGCCATAGATCCATCAAAATAAGCAAACAACACACGAAAAATAGAATCTGTCAAAAACAGAACAGTCTGTAGTAATCTGTAGCTAGCGCAAGATATGGAACCCCAAAAATTCTAAAATAAATTGCTGGACGTGAGGAATTTATCTATTAATCATATGAAAAAAGAATTAACAAAATATCACTTTCCAAATAAAAATGACAGCAGTTCTCGTGAGCGCTAAAGTTTCTGTTTTTTACAGCAAGTTCAACAAGACTTTCCCCAAGTTTTCCCAACGGTTCTACTTGGTACAAACACTAATTAAACAAAAAAAAACACAACCAAAACAGAGGCTAGATAATTTATTTATTACTAAACAGGAGCAAAAAGCAAGGAATAAAAATAAAATTGGGTTGCTTCCCAACAAGCGCTATCGTTTAACGCCCTAGCTAGGCATAACAAGCAAAAATAGATCTAGGTATTGCCATCTTTGGTAGGCAATCCATAAGTGGCT